>NC_088608.1:23437500-23525000 GCF_036013475.1 Columba livia
GCACAGACAGGCACTGCAGGTCTCTGCAGCACAGAGGAGCCCGAGCCTGACACAGCATGGGTTTTGCTGTTAACAACCTTCAGAGATTTTCTTGCTTGTTTGGTTTTGCTGAGATGTTCCAACAAAAAGCAGTAATTTGGTTATGTGAAGCACAGAACAAGAGCCAAGCCCTGAATTTTCCCACTGCAAGATAAGCAAGAAACTTATCTTTGTCTAGTGCAAACACTTTCTCATACCAGAATAACCACCACAAATACCATGTAATTGTTGACATATGAGAGCTTCTTCCTTCAGTAATTGCGTTTCCCAGAGCTTCTTGGCTAAGATCCTCTCTGCAGTAACTTTTACACAGATTATTTTTTTTTTTCTTAATAGAAGTTTGCCATCTGAGTTGAAACTATGAGCATCTCCAGTCAGATGCCGTCTCCATATTCAACCTCTTGAGAGTATCCAAATTAATTCAAAACTGCCTGTATAAGGTCTGGGAGTGATGGGGTTAACTTTTCTCATAGCAGCCCCTCTAGTGCTGTGTCCTGGATTAGTGGCTAAAACAACAGGGCTAACACAGCAACGTTCTGGCTGTGCCTGACCAGTGCTTGTCAGCCCCAAGGCTTCCTCTCTTTCCCACTCTGCTCCCCCAGTGAGTAGGCTAAGGGCAGGCAGGAATAAATCTTCTGGAAGATTTAATTACTTTTGACAGATTACCAGCAAAAAGGACCCAACAAAACGTTTTGCAGATTCTCCACTGCCATCCAGCTCTTTAACCATTTGTAGTTCCTCTGCATGTTACTTGAGCCACCAAGGAGATCCAGGATTAAGTACAGGTCAGACTGTACATAGGAGTTTATAAATATTACTGACAGACACTTCAATAAGTTAATCAAGTTCAGACAGTATTGGGTTTGGCTACAGAGTTAATATTTCTATTGCTTCTAAGAGTGCATATCACCGTTCTAGAATAATTTATCTTACAAATGTCTTAACTCTTTATTAACAGGAACTTGACTATTAAGTGTGGACAAGCTCCTGTCTGTCATAAAAGAGTGACATGTTCTGCAATGGTCAGTTCAAATCCCAGATGACAGCCTGCCCCAGCATGAAGTGTTTCCAGGGAGAAGAACCACAAACCTCTATATTGGCCTGGAGGGCAGTAACCCAAAGACCAGTTGGGTTTCTTTTTAGGTGCCTTGTTTTTGTTTTCCTGAAGCTCACCCGCAGTATTTTTTCACTCAGTGAAAACAGATTCATTCAATTAAGTTCTCTAGAGACACTCCTTGGAACTCCAGTGAGTAATAATTAAAAAAAACAATTTAACTGCAGTCGTAGCATAACTTGAGCATAAAAGATGGTAAGCAAAAAACTGAGAAGTGCCTTTTCTCTGTAAGTTCTCCTGGACTCCCACCTCATACGGAAAATGACACGCACCACCAGTGACCAAGGAACTTTCAACTAAGCATTACAGAAATCATTAACTGTTTTATCAAAAATGCTAAACAGGTAATTCAATTCCTAAGTACTTACAGAAACATCACATTAGAACAAGATTTCTGAGGAAATAAATGATGTAATAAAGTTAGGTTCAATAAAATCATGGCAATACCCATTCATGGCTATACATAATGTCCTTGTCATTAAGAAATGAAAAATTACTGGTATACACATTACGCCATATTGAAGCACTTGAGCCTTTTGCCAAAGAGAAACCTGAAATGAATCTTGGTTGGACTAGTAATACTTGTATTTTTTAGGCTGTATATTTGCTGTACAGGAGTATCCATTCTGATTATTCAAACAGCATCATGTTGTCCATTATCAATACCATCATTATATAAAACTGTGAACATGTATAACAGAAAAAAATAACTTTTCCAGAATTCTATCCCTGACCCTGACAAAAACTCCCTATCCAAGATGTTTTTCATTCAGCAAAGAGAGATGCACTCAATTAAATGCTATTAGACTAGTAAACCCCTTAAGTGTCCATTTTTTGCTCAAGTGTTAAAATAACAGGTAAAATTCCAGTGTTGTATAAGTGCAGAGGGAAGATTTTATTAAATAATTATTTTTGTAAAGGCTGAAAAATAAAACCAATTTTATTTTTTTTGGTGCTGTTAAACACATACATATTTACAAAATGTGTTCATCTCGTACTCTGTGGATATACCACAGAATTTAGCCTGAGATGGGATCCATTGACTGAGAATCCTTACAAAAATAGCATTAAAGTTGGTTTTAACCAACTCTGTGGAGCACAGAAGTCCAAAGAAAAACAAGAGAGCCTTGAAGACATACACTCCTCAAATGCAGCTGAAAGCCCACTCCCTTGACAAGCCATGTTTTGGGAGATGTACACACACACACGCTTCTTAGGCCAGTCCTGGGCAACAGGGCATTCGTGGAGCTGTGACCTCAGACTTCTCAACCCTGCTGCCCAGGGACAGTTCTTCCACTTCAGCTTTTATATCAGTGAAGGAAATCAGAGTGGAGCCAGCATTCTTACACTGAATAGTGCGCTTCTGGAGGCCACAAGAGTTGGAGGAACGTCCCTTCATCCTCAGTGCACCGGCCTTTGGCAGAACCTGCAGACAGCTGCAGCCAGGCAACGCACCCACTGCCTTTGCACCCCTCAACCACAGGGGTGTCACTCGTGGAAGGCTCCTACAACCCCCATGTTTAGTTTTGTGTGGCACTAATAGCTCAGGCAGAAATCTCAAGGCCTTAAGAAAGATCCACTGTTCCAAAAGGGTAGGGTAGGGTAGCTGGATGCACCACTTGAGCTATTTAACACCTTATAACACATCTGTTTTTAGCAACTGAGCTTTTTGATAATTTTATCAAGCTACACTCTGAGCCCAGCAGCAAAGATAAGCGAGATCAGCATTAGTTTCTTTGAGGGAAGACAAAAGAAGAGCAAGATATATTCTTGTACATTTCTTATGCATATTTTTGGGAGTTATACAACTTTAGTTTTGCAAAGCAATTTTCTGACTTTCACTGACAAACAAATCTGATCTGAAAAATCTTACATCAGCAGGGTTGGTTTGCAGATGTTATTTGCACCATTTATTTATCAAAAATAACTAGAAAATGTTTTTAAAACATCATTCCAGACTGTACAAATAGGAATGTGACATGGGCTGTCTGTTTTACTTATACTGTTTTACTGCTTCATATTCTGAGCAAACAGAGAGGCTATTTTCCCCAGGGGTTCAGGAGGGCATACTACTTCATTTCTGCAGAAAATTGTTTCTCCGGATTTCAATCTTTTTAGCTAGATATGACAAAATATAATATCAAGAACACTTATGCTTTTTATCAGCTCTATTTTCAAAGCATAAATAATAGATCAGTATACATTTCAGTCAGGTGACCAAGTCTTATTTTCAGAAATCAAATAAGCATTTTGCAATTTTTAAATGGTGCTGTACATTTTCACCATAGTATCATTATGCCTTTAAAATGCTTTCAAAAGATCAATTTATAAGCACAGAGCGATTCTGAAGATATTTCACTAGTGTTAATAATACCTCACTCAGGTGGCATTCAATTTTCTGAATCCTTGGGTTAATGAGGCAAATAAATCAAAATTAAATTGGCCTTGGAAAAAAAAAATCAAACCAAATTGCATCTATCACATTATACATCCTGAGATACCTTCAGTACTGTTCACAATGGCTAACAACATTCCAGCTCTCAGAACCATTACACTTACTCATAACACAATCTGAGATTTTAAAATCAAATAGATCACGACTAGATGAACATAACGCCTTATAATATATCAGGAGTATTCACAATAAGTTGCATACAATCCAGCACTTTCCATTAAGTGTCCCTAAATTTCAGCTTCCCACCATTTGTTCAATAATCTAACAAACTCTTTCCAGGAGGATCACACCATTGCAAACCAGAAAGTTTTAAGATAAGCCTCAAAATGAAAATACATTCTGCAACCCAGCTGCCATTCACCATTTCTTTAAAAAAGCCCCAGCAACACACAGGTGTAGCCAAACAGCTGAAACTAACAAAAATCCTTGCATTTTGGAAAAAGAAATACTTCTAGTCATATTGCTGTAGTAGGAATGGTGGAAAAAAAATATTACCTTTACTCCCTTCTCTGAAACACAAGAGATAGGAAATATTTTCCAGATGCTGTAAGAGGGATTCTACTGTTGGGGAATACCAGTGTTGTCAGTTCTTTAAAAAATTGGTTAGTAATACACAACACAGAGAAGAACTAAAGATGCCTAAGTCGTTACCAGGAGTAATAAATGCAGCATGAGCAAATGCCAATCAACAAATACTGACATGCAACACCGCAGCATTTGCCCTTGTTTTGCTGTTGCTACTTGTAGCACAGTAACAAATGCACTTTACCCATGGAGTCACCTACCTGCACAAGGGCATCTTGCACCACAAGGAACTTCCCACAACCACAGAGCCCCAGTTGAAAAACAAACTTCCACATTGAGCTGTTGTAACCACCTTCATCTACTAAGTCAGCAGCACGACTCAAGATTTCCATACACATGCTATTTACACTTTTTAATGGAAAACGCTACACAAAAGTAAGTCGGGTATTTTGTCCAAACTAAGTTAATACTATTAACATCTAAAATTTAAGGAAAACATGAAAAAAAGCTTGAGGGTGTTTTTGTTTTGTTTTGTTTTTAAGTAGTTAAGAGCCCAAGTGCCCTTACATGGCGCACACTGAAAGCAACATGGAACAGCACAAAACCATGCTTGCACAATATCCTCAGGCAGTGCCTTTTTAGAACCATTTCATAGAATCATTTTGGTTGGAAGAGACCCTCAGGATCATCAAGTCCAATCATAACCTAACTCCAGCACTAAACCATGCCCCTAAAGCCTTGTGGCTTTGCATAATAGTTTGTATTGCCAAGAGCTTGATTAAGAGTAATTTATGTGATGATTTAACATACTTGCTTTGCTTTTCCACCCAGAGAACAAATGACACCACAGAGAGTCAAGAATGTTCTAACTGTTGCTAGAAAAGTAGTGAGAAAATCTGTCTGAGAGACTCATTTTGATGAAACTTTCATCACAAAAGTTCCCAGGCTTATTAGCAATCTACAGCTACTGTGTATGTACTGCAAAGGAGCGATCTTCAGAGCAACAAGTCAGAAAGAGAAAGCTACTGTACAGAACACACTCACCTCTCTTCCCATGGCAGATTTGGAAGAGATGCGCTCCATTTAGTTCCCAGCCCACATCTGCCTCCCGCACTAGCGTCCCAGTACAGCCCAACATTATCGGGCACTAGGCGTTCAAATTTTTAACAGCTTACAGAAAAGCATTCCAAAAGGTGTTGATTTCACCTCAACATAAAACAAATTAAGCATTTTCCCAGCTCCTGAGTTAAAGTTCAGTGCCTAACTCCAGCAAACCAACACCACTCCGCACTCAGCAGCCAAGGAAGTGGACATTTTAGAAGTTCTAATTCAAGTTATTCGTTTGAGTTTTGGCTGTGACATACAGCACTGATAGAAAGTCACCATTCAATGGTTACTCAGTTGCTTGCTCAGAATGACACAGTAATTTTATTCTGATTTTTAGTCCACAGAAGAGAAGCCACAGCTGCTATCACTCCTCTTGAGGCTTTATGCTCTTTGGCAAGGAGTATTGATTTGTGTTTTTATAGCACCTACCAGGTAGTGGTTGTGCACTATCATTACCCAAATAATTTATAACAGGTGAGGAAAAAGGCTTGGAAACTAAACCAAAGGTATCTTGATCTGCTCAGGAAAAGATGAAACATTGCTGAAGCAGCTAAAACAGCCTTTTAAATCAACACATGGTGCAGGTCTGAGATACTCTCGTACATTCTGAAAGGCACTTAAAAGGAGGTAAACTTACATTATTATCATGCATGTAATCAACTCTTACAAGTATTACCATGGGAGCAACACGAACACAGTGACACATCAACTGCTTGAAGGATCAGACTTTAGCTATAAATCAGAATATGAAACTTAGATTACATTAGAACACAACAAAAAGGGTTAAAGAAACTCTCCCAGAAAAAAGTACTGTAAAAAAAGCCACTTTTCTAGCACCGAAGCAATGTTAATTTAAAAACCACGATTCATCTGAAAAATATTCACCTGTAAATCAAAAAATCCCCAAAGATTAATTTCTGCATTTACACTATTTTCAAAGTATATTTAACTTATAGGCATCCTTTTTTTCCTGAAATAATTGCTTACAAGATGAGAACTAAAACACAATCTCGAGTGTAGTAAAGGTAATTGCTGCACTTACTGCTCATGTCATGTTGATGTATTACTACGTATCAAAGGTCACAGTTCTGTACTCATACATTATCAAATTTGAAAGAGCAATATTCAATTCTGACCAACCTTTAAACTGCCCAGAATATGTGTGAAAATGGATGTCGGGCTAGCTCGGGTTTTAAAAAAAAATGAACCCATGTTTCGGAAGCTGAGGGGTCAATCAAGCCAGACTGACAGGGTTAGGTGTCACTTGCGTGCGTCTGATAGTCTCTTAGATTATCAATGAGGTGCAGTACACTGATCACAAGCTAAAGCAGCTGTACTAATGAAAATGAAACAGTCTGAAAAAATTAGGTAGTACAGGCTTGTGACATAGGGCAGTACCTTGTGGACAATAATGCAGGAATAAGGACATAAATCACCATTTAGATACAATAAAACCTGCAATACCCACCCTGAAATGTACATGTCTGCAGAATGGCAGGTCAAAAATTGGCATCTTCAGAACTCCCCAGTCCCCTCTGAAGTTGCCACACGATTTTTTATACTGAGCCAAGGCGGGTTTTCCACGCCTCCACTTCACTGCGCACAGAGCTCTGCAGCCGCATGCCAGGCTGCCCTTTGCGGGTGGGCAGCTGGCTGCTCGCGCCAGCAGCTCTCACAACTGGCTGTAGCACAGATAAATGGGTCTTATCAGAACCTACTCAACCTTGAACAACGTTCTTTTCCTACATATGCCAGCCAGCTGGGGAGCAGGGGCTGCACTGAAGAAGCTGGGGCACCCTCAGCTTTGTTTTAGTAACATATGTGCTCCTTTTAAAACAAACAAACAAACCTATGCAATCCAACTTGACTGAGTACAGCCAGCACAGAATGAACTACTAATCAAATTATCACTTTAAAACTGTAAATCACTGCTATGTAAAGAGCAGCCTGACTCTTACCCCAGCCATCATCATAATTCAGATCAGATGAATATTCAATAGCTTTTTCAGAATCGGGTTTTTCCTCAAGAAGTTACATACACAGCAAAAGCAGCATATATTCAAACAACAACCTATATAATTTCATACTCTTTAACATTTGTTCCATTTGGTAAAACACTGTATTTGAAAAGAGAAGCACAAGTTTAAATATTTTCTCCATTACAAGCAGAAAATCTAAGACAGACATTTCATGAAGTCTACTAGACCCTAAAAATTCATACTAATTAATGTCTTTGCATTGATTTTAATGGACTTCCAATTGCAGGTGATATAACTACTGGTCAATGCCACAGCTAGGATTAAAATGATACCTCTGATTGAACATACTGCTTACAGTACATAAACACACATGCCTTTTACTAATGCAACAACAAGGCAATTATTACAACAGTAAGAACTTAAACTATAAATATATGGGATCTCCTGTTTAAATAGAAGCTCAATATACAAAATATACAAGTTCAAACATTCCTCAAGAATTATCAACTTTCATATTTCTTCTAAAACATCATTTAAAATACTTTTCTTAAAATGAATTTTCATGGTTTTTTTTTTGTAAAATGGTTTTCTTTGTGTGCTGAACAAGTCAAAATCAAGTTTCATCAACTGAGTAGAGCTCCTTGAAGCGATGCAAGGAATTAGAGGGCAGACCATTTCAGGAGAGCTGGAAGGTCTTTGTTCCTTGAGTTTTCTACAAATCCAGCATCTCTATTTTCATTTAGGCAGCAAAATGGAGAGAGAAAAAGAGAAAGAATTATTTCAATATAAGTTACAAATTTAGAGATTAATTTGAATTCACAAACTGAACACCCAAAATTACCAGATCTCCAGTATCTGTACCCCTTGTTTTCTCCTATATCTGATTATTTCAGGATTTTGCTGCATGTATTTCTCTCTGGCAGTTGCAATCTCCCTTTTGTAAATTATTTTTGTCACATAATAAAAGGAGAACACATGATTTCACAGTAGCAAAGGCTTATGAAGCCCTCCTGAGAAACATTAGTAATGGTTTACTGAGAATCCTAGTGGTGCAACACCAGGTATGTGTAGGGGCAGTCCTGAAGTAGATTTACTCCCACAACAACTACAGTGAGAAAAAAACAGTATTACAAGAATCAGTCAAGACACCCCCCCTTCTATGCAAATATTAAGACATGATCAAACTGATTTTATAAAACCTTGAAAGGGTGACGATTCAGTGATTTTAAATGTTTCACTGTTGCCAAATTAGATAAACTATCATGGATCCTAGAAGCATTTGCTTTAATCCCAAAACCCCATGGTTTGGGAGCAAATTATTAAAACCCTTCTCTCTATCCTGCCCATCATACACCTCTCTAGGTCTTATTCTTGCAGAGAAAGATTGAATGTGACCTGACAGGACCCCAGAGACGTTCGCAAATCAAAAGCAATGGTGAAGATAAGTCAAATTCCTTGAGACTTAAAATCTTAAGGGACAACACTTTTTTTTTTAATGCTGACGTATAGCAGTTCCTATTGTTAAACATTATTATAACTCATTCTGTCGTGTAAACAACCCTCTACTAAAGATCAAGTGCTAAGAAATTCCCACCTACTCAGGGTACCATTCTCTTCCTCCAAAAAGCCAGAATGCAGAGCACGAAGTACACATCATTTCAGACTACTATTAGACACAATCTCGAGCAGAGCACACTTCTGATGGAAGTTTACAGTTTGTCCTCTGACGGAAGCTTTGGTGCGTTACCACGCACCGAGAGCGGGAAGCCAATAGCGCTGTGCCAATCAGCCCCAGGAACATCAGCATTAAGAAGAGTCGGTTTTAATTCCTCACCTTCATCACCCTCCACAAACTTGAGACTTGGGAGCTCTGCCTAAAGACCACACACTGGAAGAGAGGAGTACTGACACCGATAAGTAATTAACAGTTTCAAACACACTTCCCTTCGACTGAACCAAAGCTTTCTAAAAACAGCCAAAAATCTCTTCCATGAACTATCACACAACAATGTATTAAACAACAGAATCTAAGTGAAAAGAGGAACAGCGCACACCATTAGAAAGAACCCTTTGGTCACAGAGCCATCTCCTATTGCCCTCTTGTTCTCAAGCTTCATTTTAGACCTAAGGCCTCCAGCAAGTCTATTTGTTCAAATTATGAGGAACTTTCAAAACTTCCAGTCTGAGTTTATCCCTGGAAAACTTACTTTCTACTGTTTATGCACTTAATGTATTTGTAGCCTTTTTTACAATTAGCTTGTATTAGGGATGTGTGTTCTATATAGTCTCCTATGCACTGCAAACATATATGTGAAACTGCAGAGGCTCACTACACCAGAAATCTGGACAGGTTTCCATTTATCAACTCAGGAAGTAACTGAAACATGAGATCTGAGGCACTAACTTCTAACAATGTGACTGGACAGGAAAGATCATCCTACAGACACTGGGAAAAAAAAAAATCCACAAGCCATGGAAGGAAACAAGAGCCTAAACATTTTACTTGAGAATACCCATCAACTGGTCAATTGATTATTTGTCAATAAAGATGCAAAATAAACCTTCAAGGTGGTTGTTCTAGTGAAACATTCACAGGGAGGCCAATCCTTACCCCATGGATGCTCTTCCTCACTCTGGAAAACCTAACAAAACCTCGCTCCAGAAGCGGCTTATTTAGAGCTTCCTTTGCATCCAGTACTCTTGTATTGAAAACATTCAGACTTTATGAAGATTAAGACTTTTGAAGTTTTTAATTGCAGACTTAACTATTTCATAATGAACAGTTTCTTCCAGCTTACTCACTCATCCATCACCATAGATCCACAAGTGCACGTTTTACTAAGTTCAGAACCATGCACCAGAGAAGCGTTTCTCCTACCCTTCAAAGCCTAATATAGCTATAAAAATTAATTACTGCTACAGTTTCACTAACTCTAGAAGTAGGAATCAATGTCTACGTTCTTATGTTTAAATAAAAAGGAAAAGAGCAATTTTGCTACCATCATCTGTAGTAACAGCTAGACAGTCTTATTCTAACAAGTTATTGTCACCTGTTTATTCTGAAATTAATTCTAAAAAGCAAACAAGTTTCTCCAATATGTCAATTGCAACCTTATTATTTCTGACATAACAACATGATATTCACCTGGGGCACATACTGCTACGTTTTCTGAAAAATCTTCTCAAGCTCTTCTCTAATTCTTGATTAGGACGTCGTTCTGACAGACAAAACCACTCTTCCTTACCCTCCCCAGTCTGTTATTCTTTAAATCCTTACAGTGGCTTCTATTCATCTTGTTCTTGACTTCAAGGCAACCATAGGCACACCTAGTTGGATGCTTTTTATAACCTCTTGACCAGTCCATGAGTTGTCAGCATCCACACCATCTTCGTTTGCCTTTCCTTGTGAGCTTCTGCTTTTGCTGTGCGTAGGCTGAACAGCTGTCCTGAGACAAACCATCTCCATGCCAAGATTCCACTAAATGATCTATTTCTGTCAAAATGTCCAAGGGTAATCAATTGTATTCTCCTCTAGAATAAGTATTATAATTTGAAGTAACATTCCCTCATTTCCCTGTTCTGCAGGCTTCTTAGTAAAACTTAAATTTGACCAACTGACTCATTTGTCTTTCATGGCAGATTTTACACAGCCCAGGTAATTCGCCCCAATACATAAACTACAGTTAAATATAAGGAGATCTCTGCAATTACTCACAATATTTCAGAAGTAATAAAAACACAGCACCAACAGGCTTGCCAAGTGTTATTTACTACCCCACTCCATTTCACTTTTCATCCAAGACACAGGAAGAGAGGGATCTTGTATAAAATCTAAGTAGTGACATTTTCACAGGAACATGTTTTTCAGTACTTTTGAAAAAAATTAAGATTCAAGTACATACTGCAAAATCAACAAAACCTGGAACCGTAGCATTTGTTGTATTTTCCCCCCTACTTCCTTCCATCTTCTCATCTTTTAAAAGCCAGCCTGCAATTGAATTAAGTATCACTGAAAACTGCTGTACCTTTTCGTTCCATGAACTTCTGCTTTGAAGTTTTTTGGTGTTACAAAGGCATGACTAAGTGTGTCTACTGCTGTTCACTGGCAGGTATTTTTGGATTTCGATCCAGTTCCCATTGGACAGGCACCTTTTTACTACTGCCACACTTGCAGCAGACAGAAAAACCAAGAAGCAACTGCTGCTGAAACAGAATCATCTTCTCACATTCATATCAGGACTGGGGACACATACTTGGCAAAAGTGACATGCGAACACTTACTGTAAATCAAAGAAAGCCTGGACTCTGTTACTATCATGTGTATCTCCCTGAGCCTGAATTCATTTATAGATTAACTAACACTCCACCCTCATTTACTGTAGCTGCTTTAAAGTCCTGAAAAATTACAAAGTTAAAAATAGATCTTTCTCTACCAAAATACCAGGATATCCTTAACATCTTTTTCAAGCCTTCTGAAGCAATTAAGGGGAACAACTGCTTGGACACTTCTTTTACTGACAAAGTCTATCATGTGCTTAAAACTCACTTATTCTTCCCCACCTCAAAAATCCTAGGTAGTCATAGATCTCATAAAGCTAGGTTTTCATGTTTTAACAAGTATTTGTTTTCACATCAGGTTGACTGTCTCTACTTGATCCAGTGACACATTAAACCAAAAGTAACAGCTTGTCACAGGAATGACTGATGTCACATTTAAGAATGTCGGAAGAAATAATGCTTTCCCTTTCCCCCACCCCATACCAGATACTAAGTCTCTTTTTAAAAAAAAAGATAATCAGATTCCCAATAACCTAAGCAGTATCAGTATCCTTGACAAAAGCAGGAATACAGAAATAGACATCTTCCAGACTAATGAAAAAATTTTAGTATACAGCTACAATATCAACAGATTATTATGGAAAATAACCTGGGGGTCCTGGTGGACAAGCAGCTCAATGAGCAAACATCGTGTTGCTGCAGCAAAGAAAGGCAACAGGATGCCGAGCTGCATTAACAAGGGCACCACCAGCAGAGACAAAGTAGACATTATCCCACTCCATTCAGCACTTATCAGGCCATACCTGGAATACTGTGTTCAGGTTTGGTCCCCACTATGCAAAAAAGTGTGGACAGGCCAGAGAGGCTCCAGAGAAAGGCCACAAAGACGGTCAAGGAGTCACATGGAACACACAAGGGTTAATGAGTACAAGTTACTCCTGGGAAGATTGCAGTCAGACACAAGAAGAAAAATTTCTCACTACGAGAACAATCAGCCATTGGAATAATCTTCCGATGGAATTGGTGTATTCCCCAACATTGGACACTCTAAGATTCAGCTACACAGAGTGCTGGGCCATCTTGTCTAGATGATGCTTTTGCCAAGAAAGATTGTACCACATGATCCTTGAGGTTCCTTCCGACCTGGTATTCTATGATCCTATTATTTTCTCAGTCAGTTCAATAGACATCATACGCATTACAGCTCAGTGGTTGTTTGTCATGGGAAGAACCTAAAATTACTCTAAAAAAGCCTGACACTTAAGATACAAATTTTTAAAAGGAAGTAATACATCGGCATAGAGTAATCTTAACTTCTGAAGTGACAGTAATTCACGCATTCATATCCCATATGAGGGATCAAAACATCAAATTCCACTTGGTTTTAGTGCTTATAAGGATATCCAACAACTTACTGTGCTGAATTACTGAAGTATTCTGTGATTTTTTTTTTCTCCAAAGAAATCAAGCCTTTAAACAGGCAAATTAGTGAGGTCCAAAATGCAATGTGGAGATTACAATCTGAAAGTCTTACAAAATAGAGTAAGCTTTAAAACAGAAATAATTTTTCCTGAAAGGTGACAAAGTTCTGGAATATAAAATACACTATCTTAAAATATTAAAGAATGCATTCCCTTATCACTTTGTACCTTGTACTTTTTCTCATACTGTAAGACATGTTTGGAAAAGGGACTGTTGGCTTTCTATTCCCAACTAAGATAGTCACACACAAGATGGTTACCTGGTTTTACTAGTTCTTTATATACAGTCAAACACCTACAAGTACTCCTTTAATCACATGCCTGCATTCTGTCCATTAAGAATACTAATTAAAGTATGAATCGCAATTTAGTTAGTGAACCAGAAAAAGACTTCCTTGTTATCTAAATACAGACCACTCTGATGATGTAAGGGTTGAGCTTCTATACTAACCCCAAAGAACCAGAAAATAAAGCATCTATTTGGAAAAGAAAATTAATCATCACTGTTCACATAATTATGTCTCATATAAAGACATGGATACTAAGGTCACATTCAGAAACATGTTTTTCATATGGAGGGCTTCTGAGCTACTAAGATTTAGCTTTTTGCTGTCTTTACACCGTAAAACCAGTTCACTTTGGAACCAAGACAACAAATAAAAGAGGGGGTTTGAAGCTTCTCCTTCCCTCCATATAGTGATGTACACAGGGAACAGCACACAATAAAACTTATCAGAACTACTACTAAATTAACCAAGTTACAAATGGTTAGCATTTATTTAGCAAAAAAAAAAAAATCTGATTTAGGTTCCTCACTTCCAAGCATCAGAAAAATTCTAGTCTAGGTTCCCAACTGTTATATTTAACAGGAAACATGTAACACATATCTTTAGCTTGAAAAGCTATACAATAAAAAAAGCACAGTTTCAGTAATCCAGCAACAAATATTCATTATAACTTTAATAATAAGTAGTATCAACAGGTTTTAGGCACCATTAGGAAAGTCTTTTGGCAAATGCACATGCACTTCCCCTATTGATTAGGGATCTATTTCTGTCCTATCAGAGCCACCTTAGTTACACATACACATGCTCCTTTTAAGGTGTCATATTCCTTCTGAACTTCCACAAAGTAACTGTAGAATAGCTGCATACAGCAGAACAGAAATTATCTTCAGTTTTAGGAATCACAAAGCAAGTACTGCTGCTAGATGTCTTTATTTTCCTTTAACAAAATACACAAAGGCACAAAATTCACATATATCTTGTCATTATTGTACAGGTATAAATAGTGCTTTGTATTCAAGTACAATCAAGTGCAGAGACTTTATATTTTATGTAAACACAAAACAGTTTTGTATGTATGTGCCTCTGGTTCATCTGCAATGCAAATACCAAAGGAGATGCCATTTATCCGAGTGCCATTTAACCAAATTCTATCGAAAAGTTAGACAATGAATAACATTAATACCACTGTAATGACACTTCCATACGCTTGAGTCAAATGTCAGATGACACTTTAGCTTGTAAACTTCTGTGTATTTAAAATGTACTCAAGTCACTTTAACAGGGAAGCATTAAAAAGTATCTTAAGTTCACTAGACCAAGCTTCCTAGGTCAGCTGCTGCCAGAAATTTCTCTGCATGTGTGACAGCTAAAGAGATGTCAAATTACAGGTCACCTTTAGCAAAGCTTATACTTTTAAATTTTTAAACATGCAAACTGAGTGATGGCTACAACTGTTAGACTTCAACCAACTATACATTCTGTGTGTTAACTTATTTAAAGACACATGCTTATTTTACAATACCCACTTTTACATGTAGCTTTGACATACCGTGGCAGTTGAGGCAGTTTAAGCTCAAGCGAGATTTATAAATTGTACCATTAAAAAAAGCTCACCTGAATAGTAACAACAGGCATGAACAAAGCTGAAAACTAGCTACAGAAGGCACTTGAAGTACTTTATTCTGTTTTCACTGAAGATTCTTCACTTTGTTCAGCTGAGATAGACTCTGAAATAGAGTCTTCGGTTGTTGAAAGGTTTTCTGCTTCTTCAACTTCTTCAGCTACCTTATCATTTAGCTGCTCATGACTTTGTGCTTTATCATCTGTCTCACTTGTCTCAATGACCTGGGCCGTGTCTTCTTCAGATTCTGTTACAAGAAAAATGATGAAATAAACATTTACAGAAATGAATAGGTAGCTAATATTCTTAAAAAGGAGACAAAACATCTTGCAATCACACATCGGTTTTGACTAGTCACTGCATGAAGTTCTCAACTGCTAAAAACTATTTTATTTCTCTAACAAGAGGGTGACAAGTAAAACCTGTGACATTTAAAAAAAAATTATAGAAAACAGTTCAGACCCCACTATGAAAATAGTATGTATTATTTGTATATGTTCACCCTCAACAGAACCTTTCTAAGCTTGTTAATATGAGACAGTGTCAAATAAGACACAATGGTAATTCAGCTTCTTTGTCCTTGGTAATGAAAGTTTTACCAACTGTATAGCTTTTTCTGTAAGAGTTTAATCTGTACACAGAACCTAAACATTCTGTTTGGTGGAAACTCAAAGAGCCAGATAACCAGAGGGGGGAAAAAAAAAAAAAAAAAAAAACAAACAAACACAAAAAAAACCCCAGAACACTAGTTCTCAATATCTCAAAACAGCCAACAAAAATTACTGGGTATTCTTAATCTTCCCACAGAAAGCGTAGGAAGGAATATCTTTACTCTCCATCTGGGTTGAGTGTTTCTTTGATAATAGGCATATTTTGAAGATCAGTGAAAAATATTTATCATAAAGTACTATCCCTAAAAAAGTTAATTCTAGCTTCAAGACAGGATTTCAGTAGTGTATGAGAAATAAGAGACAGTCACATTTTGAAGTTACATTGCATAAGCACTGAAAAACTGTATACTAAGTGTTGCACTAAATGACACAAAGGTACTGTAGAATTATACTATTGATGCTGGCTTATTTATTGACTGGTATTAGTCAATACTATACAGCATTGATGCATACTGTGAAGGCAAACAGTTCACAAAACTGATGCAAAGTTACAGCTCAAAAAAAACCAACTTTATCAAATGTTTGTAATTTAATATTTATCAAAACATGTTTGGTGTCTCAAAGGGACTGCTTTAGGCTAATATTGACAGAATTCAGGCAGGGCTAGAAGTTTTAGAATGGTTGCTCTGCCTTCTGGTGTCACAACTGATGAGAGCAGCTGCTGCACAGCCCTGCCCAGCAGACCAGGTACAACTGCTACCTGTTACCAAGACCCCTCTTCCCACACACAGCTCCACCTAGCTAGTTCCAGGCTCTGCCTCCGGCTGCTCAGTGCAGCCCAGCTTCTCCATTTCTTCCTCTGACTTGATCTTCCATCTCAGCAAGTTTGCAGCCAACTTACCTCCTGATTCAGATTCCTTCCCTGTTTTCTCAGCCCCAGGCTGCTGAACACCTGCCCTGGCTTCTTGTTCCAAAATCTCTCTGGAACATTCTGTCAGATGGTCCATCCTCCTATTTCTGCCCAAGCAAATTAATGTTCCCAGTTTCTTGCCAGACTACTCCACTCTCCCTTCTTGCTCTTCAATTTCCATCTTGATCCCATCCCAGCCTGTACTCAATCTTTATCTCCCAACTGTCAGTTTTCTTTGCCTCATCTCTGCATTTTTTCTTCAGCCTCAAATTCTATGAATAAGTTTGTGCTTTTTCCTGCTACAATCCTTCCACACTTGAGTTACATTCCTTCTTTATTGCTGCTGTTCAGGCTCAAGTCAAATAAAGTATAGGATGTGAGGAAGAGAAAACTCCATGTACCCTCAACTCATGTGTAGCTTGTAGCATAGCCCAACCGTTACCTATTTACAGAGTTTCAGGCCTACAGTCTTCAACTGAATGATGCTCAGCACTCAGAAGTGAGCTACCCCTCTTATTGTTGCAGAGAACATTTCACTGCATAACCAGTGAAATCACAATACTGCATCACTATTAAATTAAATAGAAGATACATGCCTGTGATTCAGGAATTCATAAAATACAGTATAAAATAATTGCACTAAAATATAGCTACTGTACTTGTATTTTCAAAACCTTTGGGACAAGTTGCCTTCATTACTGCAGCTCCCCATTAGGGCAGAGTTTCACACAGTGCCATGTGTCTGAAGTATCTTTAAGGAACATGTGCTTCACAGTAGTCTGTGTTCATGGCTTTGATATCACAAAGCTTTTGCAAAGCCTTTGAAAGAGAATCCAAATAATAGCAGAGCATTTGATTCCTTGTACCCTTTATGTCCTACCAAAAAGGCAAGCTGTGTTGTTCAGCAAAACTGAACTGTCATAGACTGGAAACATAATGCATTTTTAAACAAAAAGCATTTGTTGACAAGTCATTAAACTCAACCCATGCCTGCTTGAGAAATCATTGAATTCTAGCCATATTAACTGAGGTAAGGAAAGAACACAGCAGGCAGAAACTCACATCTTTAAAAAGAAAGAATAGCTTACAAAAAATATAGCGGGTTCATGCTGTCCTATGGAAGTGGAGCATAATTGGTAGAAAGGCAAGCCAAATCTTCAAAACAGAAAATGCCTCCAATTCGGTCTGGGGTTTTTTCAGTTTTGGTTTGGTTTTTGGTTTGTAGGGGGTTTTTGGTGGTGGTTGTTTTTGTTTGTTTGGCCTTTGGGGTTTTTTTGGTGTTTTGTTTGTTTGGTTTTTAGGGGGTTTTTGGTGGTTTGTGCTTTTTTTTTTTTAAACCACTAAACTCAGACCATTCTGACCAGAACAGACACTTAAGCTGACTTCTTAGTTCTTTGTCCTCAGCCAGTTTTATGCCTACATAAGGTATCTGCTCCATCTATTATAAGATTCCATTTAACATAACACTTGCCCAAAGCCAAGTTCTGCTTCTGGAAGAACTCATCAATACACACACACTTGAAGTGACTTTATTTCTGGAGGACAGCATTACTGTGAACCCTTTCTGTTGAACAACAAACCAAGTTTCTGCATCTGCTTCTTAAATGGAAGTCATTTCAAACATACTAGCAGTTGCCATATTCCAATAATCCTTAAAAATTATAGAGCATTAAATCACCATAAAATATTTCATCAAGATAGTCAAGGAATTCCATAAAAATGTGGAGACAACACAAGAAGCTGTCTCCATAAAGTGCTGACTACCATGGTAAAATCTGAAATTCAAAGAGATTTAATGAAGACCTCTGAACATCAGCACCAGATATTTACCACAAAACACTGAGGCAGTCAAATTTTGTTTCAACCTTCAAAACGCTGCTAAATGCTAAACCTGAATCAAGAACACAGCATAATGGTACCAAATATAGGCAAGGCAAAATTAACCAAGAGGATAAAAGCGGTTCCTGTTGGCTTTTTCAATACAACCCAAACATGAATACTTTTAAGAGAAGTACATAAGAGAACCAACTTGTCTTTGATGACAAAAATATCAACATTGAGCCATTTAAGAAAAATGTAAGAAAAAAACTGAAGTATGTTGCTTCATTGTGTTACTAAAATTTCCCAAGTTACTCTGCTGAACAGGGAAACGTGATGTTTGTGCCAGTAATCTGCATCAGGCTGACAGCTGATGACTCCATATTTCCAGAGGATTAAAAAAACCCACGGTTTGGTGCCAACAGCACTCCCCATAGTCATTCTTCAGATCTCTTATCCACAGGAGTTGCATGTAACATGCTTGTCACTGCATAAGCACAACTGAAAAGAGATTCAGCTTCACGCTCTACTCATTAGTAAAAGTAGCTGACTGGTTAAAAAAATATTTATAGCACTTCTGTATCACATTAGCTTGCAGTTTCTTTGAGCTATCCGGCTACAGTTTAAATGAGTTGCAGATAAGAGTTGGATCTCCCTCTGTTGTCAACACTGTGGTGAAGCTGGTTTCCTGGTGTTAATGTTTGTCTGCATCTGTAAGTGAAGATACTCTCTAACTCTTGCTCTGACAGCAGATATATTTACTGTAGTGAACAAAAGCCTTCCCCAGAGCTGTACCTCTAATGATAGCTCCAGACTTTAAACTTACCAACAAATAATACGTTCATTTCTCAACAAGCCTCAACTGCCTGTAAGTAGTTACATTTCAAATTAGGGTTCTGATGGAAAATGTGACTTACTGAAAATGATATTTTCTCATTCATAAGAGACTTGTGGCAAGTCACAGGCAGTTTATGCACAGTGACAAACTGTTAGAGTAGCACTGGCCTCTCTTGTTGAGAGGCCATCAACAAGACATTTCTCAGATAATAGTTATGCAAAATATGAACACAGACTATTTCTGGCTGCTTACTAATTATCAAAACAGAATAGTTTGTATCATCTTGGAGATGAAATACTCAGAAAAGATCAGATATTTAAGCTAGATAAAACCAAAAGTCACTATATACCAATTACTTATTCCTTATGCCTCTTCTGAAAAACTTACACATACACTTCCTAGCAGGAAAAGAAAAGTGAGGAATGAAACCCACAGTGGTTTTTGTCATCATTTTTAAATAAAGCAGCACATTAATACAAGACCATACCAACAAAAAAACAAGTAATTTCCAGCGTTAAAGTGTCAAAAATCACATTTACTGCAATAAAACCATCCCATTTTTATCCTGAAATACTTGATAAAATTCTGCTTTCAAAAAAGCAAAAGTTATTTTGCAAAATTTTCACTCTTACATCTCAAATGCCTAACAAAAATCTCATACTAATTATTAAGGTTTTACATTTTTTACATCTGCAAACTGACTAAGCAGCTCAGACCCATTAAAGGCATAGTTTGATAAACATTTCAATGATAACACCAACTTAATTAGCACCCTCTGCTCCAAAAACCTCTAAGAACCTGCAATTATGGATAATACACCAAAGCCTTTGGGGCACACACCTCCAAGAGCTGAATATACGTCTTTAAGGGCTTCCTCATTTGACTCCCATGGAAGAAAATAAGTACAGTTTTGAAGTTGCCATTAACAGATTTTATCTTTCTGTAAAAACCTTCTAACTTTGAAGGTAGCCAAGAAGCTACTAACCTATCCTGCACTCACTGAAAAGCTGATTAGATCATCTGAGGGCAAATTTTCAGTCTTATTTTCAAGCTAGTAATAGTACTTTTAATGAAGTTTCCTGTGTACTATAGCACAGGAGAAGAAACCAAGTTTTCCTTATAATGTCCTCATATCAGACCCCAACCAGAGATGGCTACAGTTAGATGTGACTTCTCTACTTCCCTCATGGGGCCTCCTCACAGCAGAAAGTAAAGGCCAATGCCCCTTTGTACTCCCTTATAAAGATAATCAAGGAGGAACATTCTTTCTGTTACATTCTGACAGCTGCCCACAGTTGGTGGGTTTCCAGCCCGAGTCTCAGGGCTGTACACTACTTGATGGCTTCCCCCCATGATCCCTGTTTAAACTAATGTAAAATCCCATCAAGTACCCAATAGCACATCTAACTGGAGATTCTCTGGTTCGAAATTATAATTTCTGGAGTCTTTTAAAACACTGCATCTTCCTGTTGGCTGCACACCAGATGCCTACTGTATCTGCAGACTATAAAATGTCTCAAAAGGAACTATGTTAAATTAAAATTGACAATTTGTCTTTGAACTCTCTGATTTTAAACAAGGCAGTTTTACTAGATTTTCCTGCCCTGAGGAAAGCAGCAAAAGGAACAAAGGCAGAAATTCCAACACACCTCAATCAAATGACCTGCTGAACACAGTGAAAGTTAACCACTTCGGGACATATTCCCCTCTTAACTGTTTCTGTAATTTACAGTACTATTTTCTATCTGCTTATCAGTAACATTAGAGTGAAAAGTTTTGTTATGCCATCATTTGCATGAGACATATTGCGTAATAGGAAGAAATTTTATGGTTTAGGACAAGAGACAATAGTATCAACAACCTAAGCTAGAAGCAGGGACAAGAATAATTGAAAAAAAAAAAACAACACACACCTGCATCCACTATGAAGTTAGAACAGAATACCCAGTTGGAAAGGACTAACAACCACCACCTAGTCCAACTGCCTGACCAATTCAGGGCTGACGAAAAGCTAAAGCACATTATTAAGGGCATTGTCAAAATGCCTCAACCACTGACAGTCTTGGAGCAACCATCAACTCTCCAGTAAGCCTGTTCCAGTGTTTGAGTTCTTCAGTTCTTCCCATCTAGACAGAGAGCTGGATAACAGGGGCAGATTTCATTAGACATTAAAAAAGGAGCAGATTTCATGAGATCAGCACACACCTTCTGTCTGTTGAGTTTCCTGGGGATTTTTCTCTTTAGGTTCTGGAGGATCCGTTTCAGGTCGCAGTTCTGCAAATTGCTTTTTTTCAAAGCTGAAGTCTGGAAGTCGTGGAGCCTGAGGTCTAGTTTTTCTTGCAGGATTCAGGAAAAAGCAGTAGGCACATCTAAATGCTACACAAAAGCACACCCAGTAAGTAGCCTCACTAATTAATTTCACACTTCATCTTTATTCCTACACTGTATTCTGACTGTCTAAAACACTAAAACCCAGATAATTAAATAAGTGACTACCAGTATCTGAGTACCTCTATCAAATTTACATAAGCTGTTCCATATAGCTCCATTTTTAACTTCAGTACACATTCATGTCTTAAAAACCTGTTTGCTTTCAGCTCTGCTGCACTTACGAGCTCTGCCCACCACTGTAAAAGATTTGACCACAAACAAAATCATGCAATTCAGTACTAGATGCTGCCACATGGTGTTGTTCTGCTCTTTCCTACAAAATAATTAAGTTGGCAGATGACTTTTTTTTTCCTTTAAGATGCCACTTTCCTTACCCTTTGAGTAAGGGGATGCTACAGATTCTGCAAGGTATGTCTCAGTGTTCTTACTGAGGAGCACTCTGCTCCAGTGGCACTTAATTAAGAAAAGGCAATTTTGTTCTGTAGAAGTACTGGATACCACTTCACAATTAAATGCATATTTCCCCTCTCAAGACAATGGAGGAAGAGACAATTTCTTGCACAGCTGAACTGTGAACTCACTTGAGCTAAGATGACATATAGACTACGTATCTTTGGTTCTATAGGAAACATTCAGCTTCTTCTTACAATGCTGTATACTTAAAATTAAATGAAGCAAAATGAAAGAAGATTTATCTAAAACTGCCTCATTTCTTAAGCATCAGACTTACATTTGTGGTAAGAAGGAGGCAAAATAAAACATCTGTGTTCAATAAAGAGCTGTGTCTGTCTTAAGTTACTGTCAGCCATAAATTTACATATAGCCCCCCAGAGCTTGCTTCTACTCCTTTTCCGATACCTCCCCAAGATCTTCTTGCCAAAGGAAAATTTTGTTTAAGTTCTGGTAAAAGAGGCACACTTTAATGTCAGATAGTTTCTCAACATAAAACCCTTTTGAGAACCATTCATAGCAAGTAGCAATTCTCAGGGATGCATTGGAGGAGGCTTATTTCTATTGAATAGTTTTCTATACATAAAATCCTTGGCCTGAAGGATGCAATAAAGTACTTCTCCAGGTCTTGAGTGAACCTTAAGATACAGAGTAATAAGTTACCATAAAACTGTTCCCGTATGAAGTGGCATTTCACAGTGTCAGTTAAGTACTTAACCGCAACCAAAATGAAGTATGATGAATGTTAGTTATGAAACATATGCCAATTACTAAGGAGCCTACCACAAATGAGCTCTTACCTATGTATTCAAACTCCTCCTTCAAAGCCATGCCATTGTGAGAAAAACATTGCTGACATATAAGGGCATACCTAGAAAACATGAATAATATATAATCACACACCTTTAAGCAATAACACCCTGAAGTGAGATGCATTTTACCTTAAATATTGACTAATAGCTTAGATATTTACTCTTAAAAGGTAATTTCCACGGTGAAATTATCCCTTACAGCAAAATAAATCTGTATATTAAATAGTAGTTTTTAAAGCTGGTTTAAAAACAGCAAAATATTCTTGGCTACAATTTAAACCTCATGGTTCAATATACTTTTAATATCATCGTTAGAAAATGACAGCCAAATTGAGTTTATATTTCATTAGAATACAGTCAATATGAAAAGTGACCGTGATTAACATAGAAGTTCTGATATGTTTGGACCATCCTGAAGGCAATCTGAAAGCATTTACAATGCTAATAAAGCTCAAGTGTTAAGGTAATCAAGTTTGGTTTTTTAGTTCAAAATATAATTCATTCACTCACTTGAGCATAGACTTTTCTCTGTGGGTGATATTAGCTATGGGAAATTGTACAAAGTGGAAGTTAATTTTGTCAAAATGTTGCTGTTTTTCCTACAAAGCGATTTCAGGTGAAGCACTGAGAAAGGGCCATTTCATTATGAAAGTTGTGGACAAATAAATTTTTAGTTCTTTTAACCTTGACATATCTGGCTTAAAACAACACCACCACCACCACCACCACACAGTTAACAAGCTTCCTATCTCTTAAGTATTTATGTATTTCCTTTAGCAACTTTTTACCTGTTCTGAGGACCATCACCAACCAAATATTCAATAACTCTATCCACAATTCCTCTTTCTCGAGGAAGAATAGGTCTTGCTAAAGGAGGGCCTGGAGGATGAAGACCTAGGAAAATATGAACTACGTCAAAATTCTTTTCAACTGTTATTATTATATATAACCTGATATTTCACTGTGTGTGCTAGTGTAATAAAATAATTGCACCTACTTAATACATATGACCATTTTTCTTACTCCACTAGGAAAACTGTTAGATTTTTAAACCCTCAAGAGTTGAAAGTTCATCTTCTGCTCCTTTACCTTATAATCTTATTAAATCACCATTTTTACATATTTGATAATGTAACTAAATTTATAATTCTAAAGAACTTGAGGCAACAATAGCACCCACTGGTTTCTGTGTAATTACTATACTGCATGAGCATGCCCTCAAGTGTGCATTCCGTCTATACATTAAACCTGTCTAGCTATTTAGCATTTTGGTAATCCCATGATTAATGGAAAGTTGGATACTTCCAGATTTTTGCTTAGTCAAAGAAGCCAGAAGGCCACTATTAAGATATCATTTTTCATATCCCATGTGTTTAACAAACTACTATCAAAACAAAATTCCATTAAGAACAGGTAACAGCAATAGCTGGTACTACCTTTTTCATCTGTTTATCCATAACGCAGTTAAAGTATACCGGTGGCACAAACACGTCTTTCCACAGTGTTTTATAACACTTGGTCTACTGTACATGACCACTGCAAGCTGCCAATTTCCATTTATGTAGCTTTGAGTTCTTACATCTACCTTCCTTGCCATGCTTAAAACAGAAGATGCTTGGCACAATGAGAAAAGCATGTCTTGGTAAGAAATTAAGTCTGAATGATTTGGATGCAGCCATTTAAATAACAAAGTATCTGAAACTTCTTCCAAAGGCCACACTCCTGACCAAGAAGCCTTTTACACAATCACAAAGAGGTATTAAGTTACAGTACTTTCAGCAAACAGATACTAGACAGATAGTTTTGAATGTGAGTTAAGTGAGCCCTTGCAGGGGGGAGAATTTAAAAGTGTATTTCTGTAAGACCTTTATGAATTACATTCAAAAGTCACCAAAAAGGATGCCTGAGTAGGACAACAAACCAGTCCTTTTAGAACTCAAACTGGGACAAAGATGTCAGCTTCAAGTCACCTGAAGACAAAATGATGAAACCTGACAGGTAAGACTCAGTTCAACTCAACAAAATTACTTGTAATAATGCACAAGTCCTATTCAAGCTCAAGCTAGTTAAGAAGGTTAAGACAGAAAAAACTCAAATATTAGCAGGTTTCCTACTGAGTTGAGCATATGGTAATGTGAGGCCATGCAAAAATTAAGTATATTTAATTCAAAAGATCAAATTTTCATATAACCTGTATGCCATCAATACACAAAAAGTTTCTAGAAGTCAATAAACAAGGTAAAAATTAAATAAAGTTATCTAGAATTAAACATCACAACATTCTCTAAGAACAACTTCAATTACTTGCCTACTAATAACTCAAACCAAACATCTTAGTTCTCATGCTGTTATGGACACACGTAATTAATATAAACATCAAAAGCAATCATTGTAGAAAGACTGGTCATTTCTGCAAAGCTTGGCAAACTCTCAACTACCTGCTGGTTATTAATTTTCAAACATATGGGAGCTCTGTGGTAATACACATTAAATTGATTCTCCTCTACAAAATATACTATAACAAAAATGAATTATTAATCTTCTCTAGAGTAGAGATAATTAAGGCTATTCATATTTGTTGCAAGCCATGCATAAACTTACATGCAATTATATTACTCTTATAGATACTGAATTAACATACTTTCACTACAGCTACATGACTGAGATTTTATATGCCTACAAGGTTTAGGGCAATTCAATGTGGAAGCCCTGCTTTCTCTTAACTGACAATTGCAGTGGTTTCTATTGCTATCTACAACAAAATAACATTTGGTCAAAGTATCAGTTATTAAGGAAAAAATACATGTGCCTATAAAGCATTATCACAAAAAACTACTGAAAAAAATTTAATTACTGGGCTTGTCAACTGTCCTTTCAAACAAGTCCATTTTTTTTCCTGTTTCTCTAAACCATTTCTGAAGTAAATGCCGAATTTCAACCAGCTTATTTAATGCGCCTGAATCTCCCCCTAAGAATAAAACTATTATATAGCTGATATTATTTTATTATATAGCCATATTATTAAACAAGAAGGAACATGTGATTTTAAACTCAGATTTCAGCAAATGTGGTTTGTAACCAAACAATTTCCTGGTGCAAGAAGCTGATTTCTAGTACTTCAAGATAATCAAGACATTAAAACCCTTCCTTTGCAGTTCACTTCAAGGCTAGAAAAAAAATTTAGCAGTTTCATAATGCAGGTAAACAATTACTAAAAAAAATAAGGCTTAATGGACTCTGCAGAGAAGTGAGAGATCACAACTTTTCATGACAAGTTCATTCCACTACATTAAACACCACAAACAGGCATTTTAACATTCAACTGCCCAAGATCTTCCAATTACAAGCCAGGTGTATAGTCCTACTTTTAGATTGTATAATGGAAGTTAGCAAGCAAGGACATACAGTTTAAGTCTTAAGTAACTTAGGAACACAGGGCAGAGAAAAATAGTCCTTGATCACTGTATAAAGAGCAAAGAATTATTCCACATTACAGTGATTCTTGGCAAGTTGCATCCCTTCTGCTTTCAAGACAGCATTTCATGTCCATTCCTGCCTTGTGATCCAACTTGCCATTCTGCAACAAACGAAAGGCCTGGCACTAATCCACACACTGCTTTACCATCCGTGAGGAAATTGAGTACACTGCCTCCCCTCACAAAAATCTCAAGTTCTGCTACCCCTCCTATAGAATTTAGTTAATGTTTTATTTAATAAAGTCCATCCCATCTGAACACCAAGCCAGAAATCAAGGAAAAGGTATTTTTAAGATATTAAACCAAATTTTAAGGAGTACTCATTTCTACCAGATTTCAACCTGTTGCTGAACTTCTGAGTCTTGTACCAAAATAAAAATGCAATTTTAGAAGGTCAGCTAAAACACAGCCAACTTTTCTGATGTATTTGGTATTTTACACTTTAATCTATGACTATAGATTGCATGACTATACATCCTAGAGTAAAAATTTAAATAAATGTCAAGACGCATGTTAAAAAATATGTGCGCGGCTTAGTCAGAAACATGAATGTATTCTGAAAGTGTTCTCTTCTGTACCTGATTTATATAAGTATAGAGCTCTTCTAAACTAAGAACATAAAAAGGTATGCTATATTGTTGACTACAGAATACTGCAAAGTTTTATTGCCATTTAAACAAAGAAGCCATAACAGTTAAATAAGCTCAGGCAATAGGTTTCAGCATCAAAAGGTGCCAGCTGTAAAGAGTTATGGCTAATTGAATATGGAACTCCTGCTTAATCAGATAACTGCTCTGCTATTTCCAAATGAAGTGCCATTTCCATACTGTCTGAAAATGGCCTATTTTATTGGTAACCAGAGAAAACAATATAAACTGTAAATAACATTAAGTGTTCTGTTTACCCATTCCAGGCACTGAAGTAGCAGGGGATCCAGGGTGTCTTGGTAAAACATTTGACTGCAAGGATGGTACAACAATTCTTTCTGGGGGTCCACTCAGAGCTGAGGTGTCTCTCTGCAGATTGGGAGATGCTGGAACCACAGATTTTGCAGAGTCTTGCTTAGGAGTCACAGGCGGGGGCGGAGAAGCATTTCTTTGAGCTGTGGTCCTCTGACGAATTTCTGACAAGAACATGTGCATACTTAATTTAACATCCAGCATTATAAGCAAGAGATTAGTAGAACTACATTAATACTGTTATTCCAGTCAGCATATTACAGAGTCAAATGAAACCAAAAAGGTCTCTAACTAAAGATCACCAGCCGCCTGGACAAGCATGCCATAGAAATAAACCCCAAACAGAACACTGTATTCTGAAAGCAATAATCATTAACTGTTAAATACTTAGGGCAAAATTCTTGTAGAAGAAAGTTAGCAGATACCTAACTTACAACTCTGTTCTCTAAGCCAGAATGCTGGAGATATGAACAGCTAGTTTCAAACCACAATGTACAGACAGAACCAACCACTGTTTCTACACTATGATTTAAACATGCTTCCAAGTATTTAGCTTTCCATGGGATCAAAAACTATTCAAAGTCTAAAATATCCATGCTAAGTGCTCAGAGTTATTAAAAACAATTCAGATTTAATAAGTTTCCTCAGGTCCTCTTACCTGAAGGCATAGTTTTCATTAACAGCAATGGGAATATCATCCCAGTGCTATATTAAGGATTAGATATTATATTATTAACACAGACTTGAAGTTTCATTATATTTATACACAAGTTTGTTCCCCAAACCAAGCCAGGAAAAGTGCTCATGAACAGCAGTCACCATCATCTATTTCTCATCCCATCTACACCAAATCACCTCTAGGGAGCCTTTGAAATACATTATTGCAATAAATCAAATTGCAATGTAGCCCTCACTTTAGGGCTGCAGGCAGTAATACAGTTAACAAGGACAGCTGAGTCTCCAAAAGGTACAGCCAAGAACACCTATGCCCAATGCGATTAGTACCCTACACAGTTAGTGTCTAGCACTGACATTAGCTCCAGCAAATGGAATTTAGCGTTACAATTGGACTTCAAACTCATCTCCCTGAGCTGCAAGATTATAGAGGTTTTATCTGCTGACTTTGTGTCAGGTTGCAAGAGTTTAAATCCTTAGCAGGCAATTTAGAGGTCCACCAGCCAAGGGGAGATTGGTATCCTGAAGTCTGAAAGAATGATCCCTGTCCCCAAAGGCAGAATACAGCCACGCTACACTTCTGTGTGGGCTGGAGGGGTCAAGGAGCATGCGACACCAGTTTTCATTAGCTAAGAAAGAGTTGCTATCACTGGAGTACAAACAAAAGTTGTTGGAAAACTGCCAACATGCCACAAAATTGCAACATAAATAGGCTATGTTCTTGCCTACTTATCTGTACATATAAATAGGATTAATATGCACCAGAAAAATGAATAAGACTCCTTAGTATCATCAGTTGGAAAACTACAACGGCACAAAGTCTTATAAAAATCCACCTAGTTCGGCTTCCTACAGAGCAGAACAAATTACTAGTTTTCCCCACCACACTTTTCAAGCGGGTGACTGCATTACTTCACACAACTTTATCATTCAAGTTAGACCACCCAATGAGTATGAAGATCCCATATTTTAACTTGGTCTTAGCAAGTAAAGCTTGTCCTCTCACTAGTTCAGAACTGTTCAAAATCTGGAAGCCAGGATAAATTGGTGAGGTACCTGCAGAAATTCCTTTAAGGTTTCCTTGGTGACTTGTTTCTATTTCAAAAACTGTTCCTGTGTTGTTGGAAGTTCTTTTAATTCATCATTCATTTATGATGAACCTCACCATTGGCATTTCTTAGAAGGTTTTCATTTGTGAGAGACCTTATTAGTAACCTTTCAAGTCTAACTACACTAGAATAATTGTATCGACCTCTCCATGCCATCTGACCAACAGACATGACTCACCTATAAACAATATACCAATCCTGCCACACGATTTATTTAACCATATGTTCTAGTTTGTGTTACAGTTTCCACTCACATACTAGTTTAAAAAAAATATATAAATATATATATATATATATATATATATATATATATCTCAAGCTAAAAACATGCAATTTCTCAACTCCTCTCAGCTCTACAAACCTTTAAAAAATTAGTGATAAATATGAAGCCTAATTCCTCTTGTTCCAAGATCAGGTTGAATATCTATAAAAAGACTTTTAATCCACTGCTAAGATTTTCTTCATTCTTTTTCATTATAAAGCCTACTTTATTATGGTTTTACATATAAAAATGTTAAAGATCATTACTACAATTTCTACACGTGGACATTACTTCTATAGTGTGAAGGCTGTCTTCCTATATCTTGTAGTTTAAGCATGTCAATTTTTGTTGCTTAACAGCTGTGAGTCTGTTTTAATAAGTCACAGATATATACACATTTATTCTGAGTCCATAATACACTATTTCTAAGCAATTTCCATGCAAGATCATTTTGCCTGTTCCTTCTGAAGGGTCATTTTTGGGAAACCTCCTTTAAAAAGGCTTTCAATTTTTAAAAAGTTACTGCTACTTTAATGACTCTTTCCCTGTATTTTGGTCCTACTAAGATGTTGATCTCAGGTACCTTACAGTGAATAGAGAGATGTGCTTCAGTAGTTTTAGTCTCATTGCAAAGGTAAGAATACAAGACTCATTGCTAGTTTCCACAAATTACTCAAGTTATTCACAAGGCTTTTTTCTTCCCCCACTTAGAAGTTCATTTGGCTTTCACTCTGTTCTTATTTCATACTTGCCAACATTCTGCTGCACCCCAAGAGAAGCTACCAGAAGAACTTACGTTATGAGAGAATGAGAAATGCTCTCCTTGGCAAGACCATTCACCCCAGTCTTTCATCTCAGAGTGGTTGTAGCTGTTATTTAATGACAACACACAAACCTGAATGCTTTCTCTTGCCTACATCTCCCATACCAGCCCCAGAATCCACAAATGCACTGTCAGGGACATTAGAGAGTACAGCCCTGTCTCGTCATTTTAATTTCACATATGGACCTGTTGCCCATGAACTCCTCTAATCACTTTTAAACCTGCTGTCCACTTCCACAATAACAGCACTAACAGTCTTCTGCAGCAACTGGATATGATCGGTGTATTTTTCAAATTGCCTTGAGATGCAACGCATTAATAACAAGCCTCTTGCAAAGTTCCAGATTTCCGTAACTCAGGTTCAGCAACTTAGCTGAGTAATGTATTAGCGTTGAAACTTGATGAACAATATGCAGCTGCTGATGTAGTTTTAATGAAGGTTTGCAGTTCTACAAGGTTTTTTTTCTTCCCTGAATGCTTTTTGTGCATCTGCAAACCAAGTGTATGAAGATAGATAACTTAAAAATATAACTCTTATTTTTCAAGCACACTGGCATCCAAATTCTGCAATTAGTGGCACTGAACAATACAGATACACAGAAGTTACTTAACAATGCTACCATTCACAACTACTAATGGTTCAGTATGATCTCTTAAATATTAAGATATTGCCATTGATGAGACAGCTGTATCTTTCATGTTTACAAGCATAACTATTTTATTTCTCCCTCACTTGAAAACTGCTTCTTTTTGTAGAAAAGAATACATCATTTTAAGGAGCTAGAGCACAATGCAGATCAATACACAGTTCACATAACTTGTTGGCTTTAGTGGCAAAAACCAAGCAAGAACTGTCTTTCTCACTCCTGATGCCTGTACTCATCCCACAGCTTGCAACCATCTGTTATTACATTATTTTTAGTTCAGGTCATGGAGTGATCTTATTTACAATACAGTCCTGCTAACAGCTGTATTGGCACAATGAAGGGAGCAGGTATCAACAACAGGGTACTGTTGATAAATATTTATTCCACTGTCAATATATTTTACCCTATTTTTTTAATAGGGCCAAAGTACTGAATAACTATATGCACATTAACTCTATGCCTCAAAACATTTCTGAATACATAAAATTGCACTTCAGCTTTCAAATTTCCAGGTGCTTTCTTATGCCAAACTCAAGATTCATCTGAAACATCCGTCAAAACTACAATTAATTAAGAAGTATGTGCCAAAAAAAAAAAATGAAAAAACCTGTAAAAAAACTAAGTACATATGAAAATCGGGGCACTACCAGTTGTTTTTCTGAGAACCAGCTATTATGTAATACTGGTTAAATCTTTGTACTAATTAGCATGACGTGCAAGTTTACATTTCAACTGCTAATTCAAAAACATACCAACCAGCCTTTCATCAGCTGACTCACAATGCTGTCCAATCTGATTACACACTAGTCATTATTTGCCCTCTTGTCAAAAAGACTCAGCTACAGAGCTCAAGATAATGAGTTCGCTGCCTGGCTAGTTTGTGTCCACCATGAGCAAAGATAAGAGCAAGGAAGCTTCAACATTTTCTTGTTAACAGCTACTTTATTATTCCAAATCACTATAATTCTACCACATATTGCACACACCAAATTATACCACAACCACATTAAGGTGTCATCTAGTTACAGTAAATTATATACTGCACAGAACAGAAGCTAATATTTGTTTTAGGCACATATTAGTGTGAACAGCAATAAGCTAGTGGCTTTTTGATAGCTGAAAATCTAAATAATTACTGTACATACCAAGAACAGGTTATTTAGAAAAATGTCCACAGTCCCACAAGCTAAAGTCAAAAACAGTGTGTCCTTCCTGAACTATAGTGCAGCTACAAAATACAACAGTCTGGATATCCACTTTTTACATGGACAAAAAGCACCAACAATTCTAAATTCAATGTGTTAGAGAACAGATTGGAAAAAGATAACGCAGTTGTGTTGTATATGAACAAAATTATACAAAACCACAGAATCATTTAGGTTGGAAAAAACTCTTAAGAGCATTGAATCCAACTGTAAGCCATGATGACAAAAATTTCTTTTCCAAAATCCTTTCTAATGCTAAACTGAACTTTTATTCAGAATAAAGTAAATCACTTGCTTTAATGTGGATGCACCCAAAGAAGTTAATTCATGTTTAAATCAGAAGCATACTTTACATTTTCTCAATTAAGTCCCCACCTGAAGATCTCTGGTTCACATGGCGACAGTCTCAGAGAACAGCAGTTACACTCTTCTCAAATGAAACTAAACTGAAAGACACCCTCTACCAGATCCATGGGGCCAGCTGACAGCCCTAAATAAAAACCCCTAAACATATAAAGTGTGTGCAAACTCATCAGCAACAACTGCTTCACTCTACAAATCTACTCCTATTACAACACACTTATTAATGCAGACCACCACCTGTAGTGGTTGGCTCTCAGAAGTACTGCTAACTTTCTCCAAACCTCTCCCTCATAGCCCTTCTATCAACAGTCAAGTCAAAATCCACACAACACACCATATGCTGAACCAAACTAACCCCCTTTTGACTAACTCAGAACACTGGATCAAAAACAAAAAAGCACACGCACTGTACTTCGTAAACCCAAACATACACAAGACTAGTTAGCTAACAGAGACTAAGAATCTCACTTCCCCTAAGCAGAGGGGAAGAGAACAATCGTAACTCCTTAGGAGTCTGAGAAATGCTAGTGATATATCTTAATAAAGCCAGGGTGACTAAAGACTTCTCATTGTCTATTTAATTTATAGCTAGTTATCTCTAGATGTCTACATAGAAACACATGTTTCCAGGCAGTTTCATCCGCTGGTCAGCACTACTTGCATTCTACAAACAGATCTGTCACCCTACTTCTGGAGTGACTTCTAACATGTCTCAAGGAGAAGGATGAATATAAAGAGTTGAAAAAAGAAAACGCACCAGACTACCTAAACATCACAGGTATGACAGAAAATTCTTGGCAACCACCCATGTGCTGTACTAAGACAGAGAACAGAACAGGGTGTCAGAATAGCCCTTCAGCCTTAAAAGCTATGAATGCCACAGAAACCGAATGATGGGAGAGACAGGTAAGGAGTAAACTTAAGAAAAAGCTGTTGTGCCTAGGACAACAGAACAGATAAAAGCTTTACTGCTAGTGTACTGCACTGCAACTACTCACTGTCAATGTCAACAAGTAAGTATGGGCTAAAAATGTTTTTATGACCATTTGAAGCTCAGAAAGAACAACAAAACAGTGGATTTGACCATGCAGCTTATAAACACCTTTCTTAGTATATTTATTTAGTCTGCACACATCAAAACCAGCTCTCCAAAAATAAAAACTGAGACAAAAGAAAGTTTGGTTACTCACAAGAATTAGAGACAGTTGACAATTCTAATATATGTTCTAAAGCAATCTGTTTATTTTACGGAAAATTATGCACATCACAGTATCACAGTATGTTTGGGATTGGAAGGGACCTCAAAAGATCATCTAGTCCAATCCCCCTGCTGGAGCAGGAACGCCTAAGTGAGGTCGCACAGGAACATGTCCAGGCGGGTTTTGAATGTCTCCAGAGTAGGAGACTCCACAACCTCCCTGGGCAGCCTGTTCCAGGGCTCTGTCACCCTCACTGAGAAGAAGTTTCTTCTCAAATTCACATCAGATTCTAAAGTTTATTTTGAGCACTGGTCCCTACACAGCTAAGTTTATTATAACAGCAAATTAGTATTCACACTTCGAGACAGATCTTTGCAGGTATATTCGGTATTATAACACAAAGTGGCCTTTATACTGTATTAATACTAGTATTTTCAGTCTAACTACAGCATATTATACTCAACAAGAGTCGAGTACAATATGCTGTAGTTAACAGCAGTTAACTACAGCAGAGCAGTTTGCTTTAAAAACATGGATGATAAATATATTTTTAATTTATGCAAGCAAGCATTCTACTGGGAGAGTGTGGTCGAGATATTTTTTCATTCCTGAAACCTATGTGTACAATCCAGAAACAAGGCTTCCTTGAAACACATGAAAGTTTTTTCTATTTCCTCATTTTATTCAATCGTACCTTTAACAGGACAACACAAACTAGTAAAGAATTGTCCATTCTTTGCATCTAGAAAATCTCATTTCTGCATTAGCTCTGTGGAATCTCTCCATCCACCATATTAAAGTAGTTTAAGCACTGCATTAGGAAAGAACTAACTAGCCAGAAATAGAATCGAAAAGCTAAGTCAATGAACTTAAGATTTGAAAGTACCTTGGTATTCCGGAAAAACTGTAAGTATGCCACAAGAAGTTAATTTTCTCTAGCATCAAGCAGCATTAAACATCCTGCTGTCTAGAAGAGCATCAGCCTTTAGTAACAGATCCCTTGTGTGAAAAATATGGAACAGTAGTAAGCATAGTCTAATAAACAGTCTGTTAACCCTAAATAAAGGTCAATTGATCTGCAAATTTTATCACAGAGAGACTTCTAGAGTGGAAATTGCTATGAAAGATGAGTATCCATGCTGAAGAGCAGCCGTTTTACAAGGCTATTACCTTGTCCAGGTCTTGAGGTTGCAGATGTTCCAGCAGATGGTAGTTCAGCCTCCTGCCAATTAATTACAAATAACATTATCTGAATGTTCAGCTCCATAGTACCTTTCATATTAAATCAGTATCGATACCAGGATTCTTACTTTTGCACTTGATTCAGGATCAAACCTTTCCAGGATTAATTTCGCAGTCTTGTACGTTTCCTTCTCCATTACTTCCTCAAGCTGGAAACAAAAGGTTCCACATGTCAACAGAGAATTCTTCAAATATTTCCCCCCCATACCTCCCATTTACAAGCTACTTAACATTACCAAAACGTGAAGCTCAGTCCAGTGAACCAGTAGCATGTTAAGATACCTATGGATTTGCTCTACTCAACAGAAACAAAATTTCATTTTCCAAAATAGTTTCTAACCTCTAATGGGTTACTTGTATTTAACAGCTTTATTGCAAGGAAACACCAAATATTGCTAATTGTTTACATATAATGAGGAGAATAATTACATGCACCAACTTCAATAATGGAATGTGCAAAAATCTATCAGCCATCATTATTGGAAGTTATTAGACATGACAAGCAAATGACAGGCAATTCCTTAGATTTATTTCCTCATAGCACTTAATGCTATTAATTTAAGGAAGGTCGTTAGCCAAGTGCTTTACAGAATAAAGTCTCTGTGCCAATTAACTGCTGTCAGCATCGATTTTAGATTATTTATTAGCAGAAGCAATTAGCCTGCTGCAAATGCTGTGAAAACTCACTAACTAGAGAACAGCCATGGAATTTGCTCAAATGACTTTAAAGGCTGGATCTCCATCTTTACAGCAATTCAAACCGCTTTTCAGAAAAAAAAAGGAACATCTTAAGAATTTAAATAAAAAATTTACTGAGCACTATGCATACTTTAGGGAGTGTAATTAAAGCACTTCATTATTACAGCGTTTTATTTACAATGCACTCAAGTGGCTTTATAGCTAATACATGGGCTTAATTAAAAAAGTAATCACTAGTAAAGTATCATTTTACTGGTTAACAGCCAATATCAGAAGCAGCTTAACTTTAAAACAGAGATAGCTGAAGTTATGACAAATAGCTAATATGTATAGAAATTATAATGCATTTTACAGTATCTTAAGCAGACCTTTTCTCCTAGATATGCTGACTAATGGCTGTGTTCAGCTAAAAGTGGGGGGTTTGTTTGTCATGAAGTTTGTTGTTGGCATAAACTGCAAAACTGAAAAGGTCAGTGGTCAAAAAATCAAGTTCTTTCAAACCCATTTATCACTGTTAAAATAACAAATGGTGCACATTAACATTACTTTTACACCGTTATTTAGGCTAGTGAAAAACTAAAGTTTCAGCCACTCTGCATATATAGACCTTGCTGGGGTTTTACCTTTAGTCAGACCTCAGAATTACAAATAGACCTCAGAAGCTAAATAAAATTCACTCAATTTAATACATACACAGTATCCATTTAACGGCTCACTCCTACACACACTAAGGAGGCAAGGAATACTACCCAGGCTGTTAATTAAGGACTGTTGAAACAAAAGGGAGCGAAGAGGGAAATGAAAATCAATTTCCTAAACTTTTATTTCAGCAGGACTTTGGAGTTAAACCACTAACTTCAGAAAACAAATGCCACACAGTGCAATAAGATCAGAATTAAGAGTCTAATAGGAAAAATATTTCTTGCTTATAAAAGCGAAAACCAGTAGGCAGATCTTTAGTTGAAGGGATAAGGCTAGTGAGGTGAAGCTGCAAAGTGGGCAAGAGTTAACAGTCCATGTCAACATCCGGCCCCCAAATCAAAACAAAAAACCCCAAGTCACTTTACATCAATGAATGTATAATGCAAGCAATTGTCTTCATAGTCACACAGGAAAATGAAAAATAATCTTCTGCAGGACAAAGCGACTTCCAGGAAGACAAAAACCAGAATGCTCCCCCATCACTTGACACTTTCCTTATCGAACACACTTGTTGCTTTAACAGTATTAGATAGGAGAGTAGTTATTTGTGAATTGCAAAACCAGCAACATTCTTTTGAAATGGAAAAATCCCATCACAAGATTCAGATAAAGTTATTCTTCACATTTTATAGTTACTGGATAATTCCACAAGTTACACTTCATATTTTGAAATTAATATATAGCCTTATAATTCTAGTAAAGCTGATTCTGAACAAGAATTCAGTTTCACAACTGACTTCACAAATTTCTTGAAAAGGTATAGAAATCGCCAAGACTTCTATAAGCACACTCACAGTTCCCATGGTTTCATTTCTAGGATCTAAAAAAATCAATTGAAATGTGCCTCACAAAACCAAATAAGGAATCAAACAGGTCAAAGTTTACTTACTCTTCAAGCAAATTAGTATAATTACTAGAAGCAAACAAAAGCTATCGTTACATTTGCATACCAGAAGAAACTGGCTTGTGCACTGCCACCACAAGCTCGTTTATAAATGCAAATCGACACACTGACTTCTGGATTACTCGCCACCCTGAAGCACAACCTTGGAAAGGTGAACCTTGTGCTGAGCACTAGCTCGCTAACACAGCGAACCGCTCTGCACCTCCTGTTCTTTTTCATAATACACTCTTCTGAGATCCAAAACGTTCCCCACAAAAACACCTGCTTTCCACCAAGGTCTAATTCATAGTATATTATTGTCAAGCTTAAAGGCAGAGTAACCAAGTTCACAAGTGAAGTGTCTATGAAAGTTAATACAAGCCTAATTAGGGATTTTTCAAACTTTATTAAGATGGGGTTAATTCCATAAAATAAGTAGCATGGTCATGTACCACATTCTCTCCTGTGAATAAGTGCATGGATGGCTTCCTTTCCAACTGGCAACTAAACAAAATCCCTGTGGCAATGACATCAGTTGCCTATACTGAAAAGTAACATGAGTAATGTATTTTAAGCTTCCTGTAAATGTGATTTAGCTACTAAAAGTCTGAAGCATTGGCACAGTGTAAACTACTTATTTGCCATACTACCACGCAAGTTCTTAAATTTAATTACTCCCTATGTCAAATCCTATGGAGAGGTATTTCTTTATGTTCATACAAAGCCACAAGATTCATTTCAGTCTACCATGTAAGATATGCAAGTACACATAGCAGGAGTTTCCTTAAAACAGGAAATAAATCATTTAAGCCACAAGAATCAAGTGTACTCTGGATAGATCCATGCCGAGAGTAGAACACCCAAAGTAACTTTTGTGTGAAAAGTGCATGAAAGAAATACATAATTTTATCATTCAGCAGTAAATGTGATTTTTAACCATATTCTGGACTTCCAATTGCATGTTTGCAGTACTCTAGCATATATTGCTTAGATAAGACTGGGCTTATACAACAATCAACTCTTAGTACAGTTTTTGTCACACACTGGAGGTTATTAAAATATCTGGTTTTCTATGCCTGCTCATATGTTGCATTTTTCTTCCATTATTAACATAACTCCAAGGCAGCCTTGAAATCAGACTCTCTTTCTTGGAAAATTAACAGATGCAACTTTCTAAATTCTTACCTGAAATGGCTAAGAAGTCTCTCCAGGTCTAATATTATGTTCAGCTTACTATAACAGAATACCTGAGCAAACTTGAGCCAAGTTTAATTCTAACATTAGCAAAGTAATTACTACACTATCTTCATGACTCTGTCCTCAGGCTAAGAATAATCCCATCTTTAAGACTGCTGTTCCAGTAAAGTCTCCACTAATTCCCACTTGCAGCAGCCTAATACATGTCCTGTACCCTTGCTTTAATACGCTTAGCCTTCTGAACTTCCTCATCTATACACATTCAGATTAAAGACTGACATCCTCATTAACTGAGAACTGAGGCCAAAATTACAGCTACACAAACACAACTAGACTTTCTCTTACGATCGAGGAAAGGAAAGTTTGTATCTTGAAGTAGTGCCTTAATTACAGCTAATTAATTCGTATCCCAAATCCATAAAGAAAACTTAAGGTGTTTTAAGGCATTCAGGAGTAAAAAACTAGTGTATAGAGTCAGTTCTGTGGAAAACCAGTATTATACCAACTTTGAGTTGAAGTACAGGATACAAAATATTAATGGCATTTCAAGATTAATTATCTGTGTTTATGTTTGTCAAGTATTTTAGCCACATGAATATCCACGTGATTATGCCACCAAAGACCAAAGCCTTTTGAATAGAACTGAAGTTCTATTGAGCAGCTCATTGCACAACAAACAGGACATGGTATCTAGTAGATGAAGAGCTCACTCCATTACAGGTACCCTTCAGCATGTAGGTAATGTCACTAGGGAAAAGGTGGACCACACACCTGCAAAACACAAGTACTGTAACACCTTTCAAAAGGACAACTGTCTTCAATATAAGATTTTTCCAGCAATCAGGTAGCTGAGCTGCAATGAAGTAAAAAACACTAGGTGTTGTGGCAGGCTGACTGCCTACACACATAAACAGCAAAGACATTATTTACTTATCCCAGATGCTTTGAGGATTGTAATGTAAGTATCTCATTAACTAATCCTATTTGTAAATTCAGTAGCGAATTAAATAGGGGAAAAATATCCTCTCCCCTTCCCATTTTTGCACTTGGTAAAGGTTTTCATTTTACTAAAAAGTAGCTATTGCTACAGTTATTCATAGCCACAGATAGTCTTAAGGAAGTTGATACAAAACAAAACCAAATCTGAATATTATCAAAACCAAATTATCACAGAAAGCAATTTTGTGTGTTTTTATCTAAAAGCCGAATTACATTGTGCCTCACTACCTGCATCCACTGTCAGCTCATTTAAACACGTTAAGTTTCATGTATGATGATCTAATTTTAATGCTTAACTGAATACCTTTAAATTATTATTAAACTCTCAAGTTAATCCTCTGAGTAAAAAACACCATGCCAATTCAAGAGGTTTCAATAAGTTTTCTGTTTCTGGTTCCTTGTGAGGAACTAGACACCCACAAGATCAGGACGTGATCATGAAGTTTCTATTCCCCTCAGGTTGAGAAATAGCTGAATTATAGGCTGACTTCCATGAACCCTGTTTAACAAATCCTATTTGGAAGTTCATCTTCAATGGTTAAAGCTTGACATAGATGTGGCAATTTATATTTCCAGGTTTAAACTGTCCATACTCACACTATAATTTCTATATTGTTCACAAAGCAGTCCTGCAGTTGTTTGTTTTTTAACTATTGCCTGGTCTTCTGCAACATGTTGTCTTAATTTTTACATATGCCAAATACACACATCTTGTTTCAACACCACCAATCCCAAAGGAAAAAACTCTCCCCTTTAAAACCCAGGTTTTTTTCCTGACTAATCTTTTATTCAATGCCTTTTCTCTGAAAAAGTGCTTCTCACATATAAAAATAAAACATCACTACTTCTTCTAGAATATGAAGATTTTCATGATTACAAAAAAAATAAACTTTAACTGAAATGAAAGCTTTACATTTAGGGCTCCAAAATCTGTTTTGTTCTCTATTGTGCTTTTTCTGTTCCAAGAACTTTCCTGCCAAAGCTACTCAATGACTATGTAAACTGGAGAAGATTTAACTAATTTCAGTTAAGCAGTTTTTGTAAAGTAAAATTAAAACCACAGTTAACACACTCATTTATTTTGGTCTCAGAAACTGTAAGCCTCTCTAACCTCTTTATACACCTCTCCAACCAAAAGACTTCAATTTAATAGATTCCTATTAACATAAAGATTAATAAATACTAGCAAATCCTCTTTACCAAAGGACAATGACATAACTGGGTTATACGTTATCATTTTTACATCTACATTTTAGAAGTGACAAAAAAAAGAAGAAAATCAGTGAAAAACTGTTTCACCTGTAAAGATCATGTAATACCAGACTCCTACCCAACTCCTTGCTGGTAGCTTTGTTGTAGGTTTTCTATTAATGTAGCTACCATGGCAAAACGCAGAAAGCACGAAGAAAAATTCATTTGGGAAACTCATTAACAATAAAGCTTCATAATACAACTTTTGGAGGTTTTTTTGGGGAAGGAAGGGCTGTTTTGTTGAGGGAGTGTTTGTTTTTTGGTTGGTTGGGGGTTTTTTGTGTTCTCATAGTGGTGGCTTTTAAGTTTTGCCTTGCAAGGCAGGAAATAAAGCCAACAACATAAGTAAACAGAGAACTTCCCTAAGGGATGATTAAGTAGAGAGGAAAGAGCTTTCAGTGTTACGAACTTCACCAAGAATGCACGTCATCCAAGACTTGGAATCTTTTCCATACTAAATTTGTCTTACTGAGATTAAGTGTTGATCCAGTTGAAGCAAATACCTGGCATACACCAGTTTTATACCATTAACTCATCCACACAGCTCACAAAACAGATGACCTCAAGACAACTGATACGACTGATACATGAAAAGGAAGTTTTAGAGGAAAGAATGCAATGGAAGAAATACGTAGTACAAAAATTAAATGGAGGAGGATCAGAATTAAGTGGTGATGCACTTAAGATGTAAACAATGATATGTTATTTGAAAGGTAAATCCAGACAAGATGAAAGCCCTTTTTGCTGTTTACAAAACCATTAAGTAACAGAGTAACTATTAAAGATACAGGTTCACTCTAAGTTCTTAAATAGGCACAACATCTAACACCTTTCAGAATCCTAAAGTAATAGTAGTAGTAGTAAGCAATGAGTAGGTTAAAGCAAACATTTCCATTTTCTGACAAAACTGAATCACTTTACATAGATCTAGGAACACTAAACCAGTAGGTTTAAGCTGAACTACAAGGAGACAGTTTATTCTCATAAGCAAGCAGTCTTTTGTCATTTTGGGGTAAGGAAAGTCTTGTGTGGTACTATAGAGAGTATAAAAAAAACAGAGGGGTGGTAATACTTTCACCTCCCTCTCTCTGCTCTTCATCTATACATTACAATCAAACTCAACTTGTGCAGATGCACAAAAACACTTTAGCGGACCATAACAACTAGCTTTTCTTGAAGATTTACTTACTATTTTTTTCTTTTGAGACTTCAAATCTTCCAGTTCATCATCTAAAAGAAGGACACCATACATTAGTTTTCAAATATAAGTGGTAATTTTAGCACACACTAGACATAGACTTTGCCCTGTGAGATCTGGAAAATTTACACCTTGACCACTACCAACCCTAGAATACTAGTAAACTTTGCATAAAATAAAGTTTTTATGTGGAAATAAATTAAATACTGAAATTGCTTATAAATTATAGCCCACTGTTACCACTTTACAGTTATAATTATTAAAAAGTTTTATGTATCATTTCCTTATTAACCAAACCAATTCTAGCCAGTGCCCTGCTTTGACCTACATTAAAACTGGCAAACAATGGACCCAATACATTTAATCTCATGAGTCAAACTACAAGAAAAAAAAGCTTGAGGTCTAAGTATTAATATATCTATTTGAGTACCAGATTTACTGGCTTCAGTATTTCATGTAAGCCTCTTAATACAGGCTAGTTTCAAATGCCAGGTCAATTCTGAGCTTCAAACCTCAATCTCTTTCACCCTCTTGATACTTTCAGACTAGAGCAAAATCCTCAGTTTTGCAAGAAAAGCTACCAGGTCACTTACTGCTAAATGTTAAGAGAGCCTGTTACAACTAGTAGGAACAGTACCTAACATCTCTAAAGGGAACGGAAATACAAAAGGTCAAAGGCACACGGGATTTTCCTTTAAGTCAATGCTTGCAGCTTGGCACTCATGGAAAATTCCCTGTAATAAACCATCGCCTAATATAGAAGACATCATCTTGATAAATCTGTTTGCTACTACCTCCTTCACAGCAAGAAGAGTTTAACAAAAAACTTTATCACTTTTCCCCTTCTCAGCTCTACTGGACACCAGCCATTTGCTTCCTGTAATCTATAGCTATTTTCACCCATTTTTTCAGGTTTGTTTGTTTGTTTGTTTTAAATAAAACCTTCATAGAACTACAAGAAACGAAACCCAAACTTTTCTGTATCTTTATTTACATACATTTAAGTATGCCATACACACTTTTTAAAGTTACTGCAGGTACATTACTGTTACTTGAAATCTAGGAAACATATTTACTTGAACTCTTCCAGAATGTAAAAGCTCATTTTGATAGAACAAACCACTTCATTAAATGTCCAAAATACTAAAACTGGGCATGTACATATTTGAAAGTTTATGCAATGAAAGGATAACTACAACAATTTCTTATTAAGAAAAATAGGACATGGAACAAGACCATGTTTAGTACTGAGCTGGACCACAGAAGATAGACAATTTCAGTAACTGTGCATATTCAAATTCATACTCTCTCCCACCAAATTTTACATTCATATTAGAACTCAGCTTCTCATGCAGCCCAACACAGATGAGCACCTTGAAAAGCACTGCAGAACAGAAGGGTGTCATGCAGACAAAGAGGGTCAGCTGTTAACAGTTACTTAAACAGAAGCAGCTTTTGATACATAAATGCCTAGAACATCTTCAAAGGCAGCCTCCCACAAAGCAATGCAATCAGTTTAAAGTGTGGGGGTTTGTTGCTGGTCACTTTACCTCCTGTGTTCAACAAGAACCTCATGAAACACCTGCACCTTCAAAACTGGCCAAATGGCAATTACTGCAAAACACTCTCAAGAAATCAATACATTTCATCTTAATTAAACCTACAGAAAAGTAGAGTTCATACTAGTGAAGTCAATACCTGCAAGATACCTCATTTATTTTTCCCACACTTTGGAACAGATCAGACTAAATCCTCAACAGCTGTTTGCCTGACCAGTCTTAAAAACTGAATTTCATCATCTCTCTACATTACGTTTCCAAGTGTCTCACTAGGAATTTTCCTCATTCAGAGCATGGTTCTCAAAACTGGTGTATGCTGGTCATCCAGCACAGAGCTTTATAGTATTAAATAATAATCTCCAGTGATTCTATGTGTTATATTAACTTATCCCAGAATAAAAGGCCAGCTTTGAGCCACTCAGTTGCCAGTTTGTGGTCTCAGCTACATTTTCTCCTGCTTTATGCTGTAACTCCTGCACTGTGCATGTGATTCCTCATTTCCACTTACAGGACTTCTATATTTGAGGTAAAACACTTCATTTCTACCTGATCTCTAGAACAATGCAGAAATAACTCCTTTTGGAACATTCTCTTATATACAAGTTCAACAAAAGCACTAAACTTACTTGTATGCTAACAGCAGCAATAAAGACATTTAAGCAAACCAAAAGAACATACATACATTTTTTTCCTATCCAGCCATGAAATGCAAATATATATTCACCTTAGAAATGAATCACACAGGACCACAGAATACACAGACAATTTTATTTCTACATAAAAATGTATATTCTATGCTTGCATATCAAATGCAAACATTAAGTATAAGAAAAACTTCAGAAGTGATGTTTAACTGATAAGATGTCACAAATTAAATACATCATGTTGTTCTGCAAGTCATAAAACATAGTGCAACATTGAGGTTTTCCTGTATTATTGCTCGCATCACCATGAGATATTGTTGCAGGCTGGACTGCTTTCAAAGAAAATCTCAAATGAATTCTAACTACTGCAGACAAGTGCCACAGATGCAGTTTTTAAATTTTGCATTAGAATGAATCTACATGTCCTTCAACAACTTATATATATTTGAACACCTGCATTACTTTTTGGTTTTGTCCTATGACTCCCAATTTTCCTTAGCTCTCAGAACAGCACAAAAAAACACCACCTGCTGATTCCTTTTCCACTCTGGAAAAGATGAACATGCTTTGGAGAACTCAGGAGAAAGAAGCTATATTGACAAATAAATGAAACACATCTGCTGTAACTCTCCTCTCTCATACATAAAGATAACAGTTTAAGACTGCTGAAATACTTGCAAGTATTAAGGGAACAACTCTTTTCTTTCCCTCACTCCTACAGTACATTTTATTCCATTACATTTTGAAGCATGCAAAGATAGGAGAAAGTTATCACAATTTTTTAAGTGAAGTGAAGTGAAACATCAAGTAGTTGCCTTCCAGTTCTTTCAAGAACTATATGTGGCAGGAACAACAGTTTAGCTAATGCTACCCATTTCAGCATCAGCCAAAAGGCTACTCTTCTTTTCCTGGAAGCCAATCTAGCCAAAATATTTACATTTTCATACCAAGTGTCATTCCCAACTAGTTCCATATTGTTAAAAAAAAAAAAATAGAAAAAATTACTTACTATTCCTTTTTGTCCTTTTGGAAAAGAAAAAAATGAGCAGTGTTCTTATACACCAGATTCTTTAAAACAGAAAAAAGAATTATATTAGTTAAAATATATTATTGTAACCATTTCTGAAGTCATTTAGCAAACAGAAGACTTACCAGATGAGATTTAACTTCAAAAATAAAAAAAACAGAAATCTTCAAACCATAGTTACACAGGAAACTACAAATTAAATCAGCACCTTGATCTAAATAAATCCTCCTGTCTATTAAAACCTAACCAAGTATTACTATATGTAGAAACACTAAGGAAGCAGCAGCAGCAGCAAGTAACATCATTGCTTGCCAAAATGTTCAGTGGGAACTCTTTAAAACCAAGGTATGTACAGCTAGCTGAAAATTACTTAGTCATCACTTCTTATTTGATAGATTTATGACACGTGTTATCTGGAAAACCAAGCTTACCAGCTAAGGCCCAAAATTAAGACCCAGGAGATTTGCGGGAAGAATTCGATACCAATGAAACCCATAAGACATTGCTACTGTTACCAACGCTCTCCCGAGCAGAGTTAACCGACCTGACCCCTGGCGATTGTACAGAGCTCTCAATCCACTCAGTTTCCATAGGGTTTCAGCTGACTTGCTCAAACAACAGAGCAGTTCATCTGTGTTCAAGGTAAAGTTAAACTGATCTGACCATTTCACATTTAAAAGGTCTCTCTGAAATCATCAGGACTCCACTTGTTTTAAAACTTAGAATTGCTTACAATTATTAAGTTGACGCTTTTCCTGACAAGTTATTTGGCCTAAGCCAAGAGGCAAATCTCATACTTCAAGTCCTTCCAAGCACCTTATCCAAAACCCTCCTAGTGCCAAGCACTATATAATAAAGCCTAAAGTAGCAGCATCTCATTTAAGGGAAAAAAAAGCTTAAAGGATAGAAACGGTCTGTGAATAACAGTGTGAAAAAGCAAGCAAAAGACTTTGAGATTCCAAATAGAGTTTCAACTTAATTCATAAGAACATCTTTTGCATTTATACAATGGCTGCCCAGTTCACAATGCTTTCAAGTATTAACAACACAGACTGAGTCAGGTAAGTTAGACAAGACAACTGGAATGCAAGAGTAACCTATCCAAGGTCAGAGACACAGAGAAAGAAGTTTAACACTATTCCATGTTCAAAGGTGTGCTGTAATACCTACTTGAAGAATATGGATGGCTTTGCCTGCTTACACCATGCAAGATGTCTTTTCATAAAGTATCAAAAGAAATAAATGTTTTAGAGGGTTTCAATTGCTTTTAAGACTGTTACACAGGCAAAAACATTATTTCTTTTTTATTGCATGCTTAAAGAGTCTTCTACCTAAAACTAAAAGACGTATGGTTGGACTTCATTAAATAAAACACTTCCTCAAGAATTTTGAGGTGAAAGTTTAGTAGCAGACCACTTCAGAACAATTTTACAAACTAAAAACACATTTACCTGAAAATCAGAATATGCAAGATGAAACAAATGAATTCAAATGAAAATCATTTCAAGAAGGGCATCCTTCTAACATGCTAATGTATTTCTTCAACTTTTCAGATATTTCAATATACACTTAAAATTAATGATGTTATATACCCAGAATTTAACTCTCTCTACCAGCATCAGTAACTTGCTGAGACCCTGAGGGAATGACCTAAGGCAGAAATAAGTTGGTGACTGACTGCAAGCTAGAAAAAGCAGACACATTCCAGTTTGATTAGGGCTGGAAAACCTCTAGAGCTATTACTGGGTGGCCCCAGGCATTCAGCGTGGAGTCACCTCTTGACCGAGAACAAAGACAAGCTGGCAGTTGCTTGCCATTCATATCTGCCAAAAAAAGCTGAAGGGGAATAGCTTAAAAATCAGATAAACAGTTGCAAGTCATAAGAGAACACCAGTCTAATTCTGAATGTTAGTAAGTCAATATCCAATTCAGACTTTTACAGAAACCCACTTTTCAAAGAAAAAAAGCAGCAACAACTGGAAGACAAACTAGAATAAAAATCCAATGTCAAAATCCACACCACAGCACTAGAGGCCACCACCTGCAGTGTTTTCATTTCTACACAAATACTAACACCTCAGTGAAGGGAGGCTGGTGATACTTCCTCAGAACAAGCCTTCCCTGTTTGCATGAGCGAGCCTCTCATGCTAACAAAGACTCTCAAATCCTTGTCCTTAAGAAAAAAATCAATTCATACTGCTGCCAAAGATTAATTTGAGGTATAATTTCTTTATTAATCCTTTCCAGTCAAGATATTGCTGCCCATGTATCTTCTCCACAGTATAGCACAACAGTAGCATATTAGTATATTAAGCACAACACAGTGTGACACACAAAGAGCATCAAGTTTAGGGTGGGGTTTTTTTGCATGTTATGCTAGCTGACCCATACTAATCAAACTTAAAGCCCTAAATATTTACACTCAACTTCACCTTTCAAGTCTAAAGGTAGGGCACTGACAAGTCATGTTATTATACAAAGATGCTTTGCAGATACGGACAGTATTTATGATGTTCATTTCAGCAAATTAGTGTTTGCATTGTGCTCCCCATTGCGAAGAAAGATGCTCAGTAGGCTGCTTCTCCTCCTTCATGGTGTGGGGGAAGGGGACTCAGGGAAGCAGCTGTTTAGTGAAGAGGAAGTCCATTTTGTTAATTTTTAGAAAAGCAGTGTTCTTAAAAAACAAAAGCCACTCATGAGGATGAGCAGCCAATTAGCTCAGCAGAACAAAAAAAGTCAATAATACATTCTCCTATTCACATCCAAGTACATTAGGATATTTTCTGGTTGAAGAAAACAGTCAATGATTTTCCAGAAAAACAGTTAATTATGTAAAACTAGTCCTCAACATATTTAGGGTCATGACCTTTCAAGTCACTTCTGCGTTAACAGTCACCTAATACGTAAGTTTCTCAATTCATTGTATTTTTTTCCCCAATTTTATACACTGCATTTTACATAGAGGTGACATACCTTAGGTCACTTTCATACAGTAGTGTTACTTTTTTAACTAGAAGTAGAAATAAAACAAGATAATGCTCTTCTGACTATATTACAATACCTTGCAGCAAGTTACTCTCAACCCCAGTATAATCTTGATAAGGCAAGTACTTTCAGATGCTAACATCTTTTGATGGCAAGACTTAGTTCTACACAGGAGACATTTCCCTTAAAGTGTCTGCATAACTACTTGGATTTATTAAAAAAAAAAAAAAAGCAAGTTATGACAACTCAAGGATTGTCAAAAACAAACCCAAACCCCTGCAGAGATCTGTTTTCCATCTCCTTTTTTCAAAGAGACAGCTACTAGGAAAAAAGCGTATATTTACTTACATCAATGGAAATGCAAAAAATGGAAGTGTCATAATCAACCTTGCAGTCCATTCATCAGGAAGATACCACAAATATACAATTAAGCAGGTGATAAGGTAAAGAAGTGAAGAGTAGAGAAGGAGCCTTCCAACCCATAGTTTCTGCAGTCTCTGATTTTTTTCTCTGAATTCTTCTAATGCCTGTATTTCCTGTAAACAAATCGTGTTCAACCACATCAGTGAAATTAATAAGTGGCTTTACTAAGTTGCCTTTAAGTGTTTGCTAAAATTAGCCATATCTATTTGATCCTTGATTAGAAAAGTCAAGCAGCTTTTTGATAAATGACAATATTTGCCCAACGATAACTTTCATAGCATAAATACATCACACTAAGTTTATGATATGAGCCACTTGCACTGTATTAGCAGTAACACAACACTAGTGGGAATATTACAAATCAGCACTTTTACCTATTTGTAATGTGTTAGTATATTTGGGACAAGTGGAAAACGCTAATATCTTACAAATGGTAGTCTTCATGATCACATAAATCACTACCAAACATACTTTGTGTCCTAAAATTTTCATCAGGCACCTGTAGACTTTCAAATGCTTCTAATACTTTTCTACTAACATGGGAAATTGCTGAAACCTTTCCATCATTTCACATGTCTTTATTTCAGTATTTTCCTCACATTAAGAGCAACATCCTGAACACAGAATGGTTTGGGTTGGAAGGGACCTTAAAGGTCATCTAGTTCCAAGCCCCCTACCATGGGCAGGGACATCTTCCACTAGAGCAGGTTGCCCAAAGTCCCATCCAGCCTGGTATTGTCTGAATGATATTTTTGGCATATTAATAAGTAACAAAGCAACGCTCCACTATGTTACCATTTTGACTGCATTTTAAGTGACAACAGGAGTACTCCCACTTTCATTAAAAGGAAACAAAAATATATCAACAACATATTTCAAAACAGTTTCCCCATAGAGTACAGATATCTGTCACAAAAGCTGGCTAAAAGAAATCACAATTGATTACTGAACTGTCAATACAGTTTGTTCTGTCCCTAACATTACTCACTACCACTACAGCTACAACTCTTACACTTGAAACCATATATTGAGGCTTCTCTAATGAGCCTGAGGAATGGAACTTCGCATTAGTGACATTTTCCATTACATGGGAGTTTAACCACTAGTTATAATTAAATTGTGTAATCAAGCCAACTTCACATTCATTCCCACTTTAGGCGCTCTAAATAAATATTTAAACTGTAGTTTCTTACTATCTATTATACAGTATGGTGGTGTTTTCTTCAAATGACTAATACTAACTGGGAAAAAAGGTAGCAGTCAAACAAACTCAGAATCTCTGGTACATCCAAATGGACTAACTACAAAATAATTTAGAATTCCATTACAGCATTCTACCAAATGTGAAAGAAATACATGGCCAGCAAAAAAGGTTCCACATTTCTAAACAAAAATCAAACAAACATCCAGAAAGCAAATACATACCTTATCAAGTTTTTCTAATACTTCTATGGTGGAAGGTTTTGCCTGCTTACAAGGGCAAGAACAAAGACGTTACTCACTAGAAAAAAGTCAATATTCTGAGGATTACTGTATATTAGCAGTTTCCTAATTTAAAAAAAACACCCACTCATAATATATTAATATATTATCTGTGTTACATAAAGGTAAGAAGCTTTCTAGTACAGTAGTGACAAATAGAAGGGACTGTAATAAACCACTATTTAACAGCTGGTATTACTATTAACTGAAGGCTCCTCTCCTACACCACAAAAGACAAAAACCTACAATGCATGTACAGCAGTAATGGATGTGTAGGCGGGAAGTAAAGAAAGGAGTGAACTGATGAGTGGAGAGAATGTGCAAAGCAAAGATAATCTATACAAGAAACCCTTAACCTGAGAACATAAGGTTTTTATTATTATTAATTCCACACAAACACACATGCTCCAAATAAATTATAAGTAACTGCAAATAAGTGTTATCACCTCCAGTAAAATTCCCTTAGCAGCACCTTGGAATCTACCCTCTAGGAATCCTTCCTAATTTCTCAGAAGTATAAAGCCACAACCTTATTCCACCTTTCAGGCCATAAATTCAAAAAACAAACTGCACTGCATCACCATGCAAGTGAGTTCCTTTCTATTACATATAACTGACATTTCACCTGAACTTTTGCCTGTAAAGAAGTTTCATATGGGAGACCCTGAAATCAACTGATAATGACTCACACCTGACAGGAAAGTAGTCAAAAACCTCATGCCTCTTCCTCAAATTCAGTACACTTTTCAATAATATATAAGCCAATAAAACCACTTAGGAAGAGAGACTTGTACAGGTATGAGTAGCTATCAAAATATTTGTTGAAACAGACACAATGTTATTCTGATTGTATCTATTTCGACCTAAAAGAGGCACCAATCTTTCAAGTTACACATGCTGCTGTATCTATCCCAATGAAGCACCACAAAACTATATAGGAGTTAAAACTGTATTTTTATAAGTTAACGAAACTAGTGCCAGGCCCGATACTGCAAAGGAAATAAAGGACAACCATGCCATTTCACAGTTTTGGGATTTGTCAAAGAATATTTTTGGTCATTACATCTCATTACTGGACTTTTAAGTGACATATTTAAAGGGAAAAGTTTAGCACCAACATTCAGCCAGCATCAACAGTCAACCAATAAGTATAAGAAACATGTCCTGCATGCTCCCATCTTCTAGACTAAAGATTACTATATCATTACATGGTTTTACTTACCCTCCATCTTGAAATTAATCCACCCATCTTCTATTGTGGACAAATGTTGGCAGAGCTATCAGTCTTCTACAGGAATTCACAGCTAGAAGTGAAGCATTAAGCACTTAGGAGCAATCTAACAGCATAGTCCAAGATTCACAGATTTTTTCTAATATCTACAGGATACAAAATATCACATAAAGCCATTGCCTAGTAATCTACCTATGCTACTTTAAAATCCAGCCTTCTGTTTCATAGGCCATCTTGTAAGTCAGTTGATCAGCCCTGACATGGCCAAAGTTATTCTTACTTTGGAAATATTTAATCAGAATGGAGTCCTCAAAAACAGAGACACAAAATAACTACTAAAAAGCCATCAAAATGCTCCAGCAGAAAAACAATTTTGAAAATTATTAAGCAGGATTATTTAAGAAACTGATTTCCAATTATTTCCTTTGCTACTCATAAGCATAACTCTCAGTGTTCCTTTTCAGCTGCCACTCCAGGCATCCAGCATTAATATCCTACTACTCATGAGAAAGTTCCAATAAATCTACTTTCTCTTCATACTCTCATCAACACAAACTTATTGTATAGCCCTGTTGTTCTTCCTTTGTATGCTCAGTTTTAAGTTCAAATAATCAGTTTCAATTAGATTTCACTTGCTTTAGGAAAGCACTACCTTGTCAGATCCTCACACAACACACAGTGCAGTCACTGGCATGTCAAATGGCCCCAAAGCAACTCCATAGGTGCAAAAGCAGCTCAACCTCACCCCACACAAACCTGGAACCCAAGAAGAGCACTGATTTTATTATCTGGGTCTATGTTCCTGAAACAAAAGCATAGCAACTTTCCATCAGCAGGTAGTTGGAATCAGTTGACTTGAAACCTTAGGATGGCAGCATTTCCCTCCAGCCACTTAATTTTGAAGTTTTCACACAGTGAATGAAAAAGTGATCAGTTCATAGCAACACAAACAGTAAACTAATGCTCAGTCACAACTAGGGCTCAAACCCTTTTAACCCTGGAATGAAACAAAGGCTTCTTAAAATAAAGCACTGACCCAGCTAGGCAGGAATGTAAGTGGTTATCTTGTTTACTGAGCTACCTTTGGCCAAAAATTGAAAGATAAAGAAACCTAATCTCAATCCAAATGTCTTCCCAAATTGTCTGAAACTGTCAGAACAAATTACTATAATATAGGATACACGTTGCTCACTAGCACAAACGCTACTGTAGTATGGTAACCTCTTCACATTTTAAGAAAGCCAAGGACTTCTGAATCCGGAACTATAGGCCTACGATTTCAAAAAACAATCCTTAATGATAAGAAAATCTGATTTTGAAATCCCACCAAAATGAAGCTAAAACAGATAAACAAATTAGCTCTGCTGCTGTCAAATTACCAGCACAAAGGGGTGAGTTACAAAAAAAGCACAGTTACCCCTTGGAGTCTTGAATAAATTCTCAAAACAATCACTACTACAGCAACTCACCTCAGTAGAACAGTAGCAATATTTTTATCTTTCAAACATGGAACATTACTGTTTTCTAACACTAAGAATTTTATACAATTGTCACTTTGCAGTCACAGGCAAGTTTTTGTACGATGATCATTGCAGAACTGAGCAGACGCTTTCTTCGCAAATTTTTCTACAGGGACAGATAGTATCTTTATCACAAAACAACACAACAACTATGTAAAATAGCCGATCAAGAAGTCTGTAAACTTAGCACACAGTTCCCAGATCTAATTTCCTTCCATAGCATTGCTGCTGTTGTTAGGAGCAATAGTAGCTTTGAGTTCTGGACATACAGAGACATGGAGATGCTCCTGTTGGCTTTTTGTGTGACATTTTCCTTCAGGACATAGTTTAAGAACCTCTGCAGTAAAGTGTTATAGGATCTTTTGGGCACAGGTTATCCATGAGCCACTGATGACACCAACCTTTGTCAATAACACATTCACAGTGCTATCTCTACATATGTTTTTCAAAATATCTGGCAAATACCTGGAAGGAAAACAGGTCTGACAAGCGCCATAATGCGCATAAGTTTACATGAACTATGATGCTGACGGACTTTACACATACAGCTCCGTAAGTCAGTAAGTCAGTAACATTACCAAACCCCTTCCCAAAGAGGTATTAAGGGATTAGGGCCACTAGATTCACATGTATAGTTTAGTCACCAAATCCCTAGATGGAGAATTTTCCATGGTTTCTATGGGGTGCTTCAGATGTCTTCCCTTCCTTCTCCTCCTTTTGACACAACAACACAAATTGCCCTCAATTGCTTCAAACTCCCCTCGTTCCTCCACACCTGTTATTCCACATATCTACCACTAACATCCTACTGTTTATGGCACAAGTCCTCCTTCCACAAGTCTCCTTCCTTCCTATGCTCCAACCGTCTAACTATTGCACAACACTTTTTTTGTTCCAAAGACTGCACCTCTTTAGCGCAGAGCTGTCCTTTCCTCTCACAACTGCAACTGGACTTATTTCCACAAACATTATCACCCATTTAATACACAAATAAGATAACTGCAACATTACTTAGCCCTAGGCTTAAAACAGAAAACAGAAGCGTTAAAAAACACAATGTAGAAGCATAAGAAAACATTCTTTCCAATTTTATTATCTGACTCTCAAAAAAATGTCCTGATAGCATCTCCTCTATCCCAAAAATACACAATTCCATCAGTAAAAAGCAAAGCGGAAGTGCCACAGTAAGACTACTAGAGCAGAAAAAGTTTCTCTTTCAAAAGAGGGATGAGTCATGCACAATTACAGAAGTCATCCACTATCCTATTCAGCCAGATGGAGAAAATAGTTTGATGATCTCATTACACATTTATCAAGTCAGTCCCAAATTTCTCCAAGCTTGTTGTTGATGTTTTAAGATTAAAACCTCTCAAAAAAAAAAAATAGTCTTCAAAATTAATTTTAATAACTGACATGCTGAAATTCAAGACTAAATAACATCAAGACAAGTCATAGTTAAAGAAGGCAGTTAGAGACTTGAAATCAGGCTTTGTATACAGACATATAAACCTTTCCCCTGAAGGAAGGTGGAATGCTCTTTAAATGAGGTTACTTGTAAACTTAGTGACTTCATTCAATGTAAATATTTTCAGATATTTACCATTATAAAGAACACAAGTTCTACTTTTCAAATCAAATCTCCACTTCTGCTCACAAAGTTTCCACTCAAAACTCATATTCAGCCACAATTTACTGACCTCAGAAACACGCACAGTGACCATAAAAAGTTTCTCCAGATATAAGCACCGTGGACAAGGGAACAAGCAAAACAATAACAGAAGAATCACCCAGCACCTACTGGTAGCCTGTTCTAGCACCTCTCAGTTAAAACAGGACAGTGAATTTTGTTCATTTTAAACTTCATTTTCAGCTGTTTCTGTTTGGAAGTGCCCTATGGAGGTATTATGCTTTGTAAAGCCTTAATTAGAAAGGCAAATTAGCTCCCACGCAAAGGCTCCAAAGCGATGGAGCAAGCAGTGGGTGTGTCAGGCGCTTTTTTTGAAGCCCAGCCTTGTTTTGAAGCCTGCGAGAGCGGCCGCCCAGGGGCCGAGCCCCGCGGGCAGGGGCACAGGGCCGCTCCGCTCCCGGTACCTGCCGCCCGAGCCAGCCGCCCGCTGCGCCGGGAAAGCCCCATGGCTCCGCCGCCGCCCCCTCCCCGCACCCGTCTCTTCTTCGGACGCAGCGCCCCAGCCCGCCGCCGCGCCGCCCCGCAGCCCCGCAGCAGCCGCCCGCGCCGAGGCGGGAGAAGGCGGGGGCACCGGCCGCCCGCCCTGCGCCGCTTCGCTCCCCCGGGGACGTGGGCCCAAGCTGGGCCATGGGCAGCGCCGGGCGCCCCTCTCCCGCCGCCCCGCCCACGGCGGAGCCAGGCCCCACCACGGAGTCGCCGGGGCCGGGCAGCGCCGCTCCTCCCCCGCCAGTGCGTACCTGCCGCGGGCCCGGCCGCGCATCCCGCCGCCGCCCGCCGAAGGAGGGGCCGAGGCGCCGTGGCTGCGCTCCCATCAGGCCCCGCGCCGCCCCGACAGCCAATGAGCGCCTTGCTGCCGCAGGGCGCGCTGGAACGGGGAGGGGCGCGGCAGCTTTGTGATGCGGAGGGCGGGGCGGGCGGCAGTGGCGGGTGGGGGCATGGGGCAGTGCCGGGTCAAGCCGACGCGGCGCCTGTCGGAGGTGGTCGCCGCCGTCCCGCCGCCGCCACTGGCGGGCTGGAGAGGCCGAGTCTGTCCTCCTGCGGCTCCGGTAGTTATTTACAGAAACAATACTGTTTTAGCACTAAAACCTGGGAACACGAGGGTGGAGCTGCCGTGGGAAGGTTTGCAGCAGCCCCCTGGCACTGCCGTGCTCGGCCTCTGCCGGTGAAGCCGGTGCTGACCCCGGTGCTGACCCCGGTGCTGGATGTGTTTGCTCGCGGCAGGCGCTGAAGTCGCCCCGGGGTCACAGAGCGGCTGCGCTCCCTGTCCCCTCCGCGCCCCTCGGCAGCCCTGGGGCTCGCTGCGGAAGCAGCAGCACTCTCTATTTCTTTAATTTTCATGGCTGTAATAACAGTGCCCTCTCTCCCGGTGCTCTGCTTTTATCAGTTTCCTTACGTGGTGTCCTTTCCCGGCTGACACTCAGCCCCATTTGTCCAGGGCCGAGCAGAGTGAGGAGCAGAGAATACCAAGTGAGAGCAAGTGCACAGCTGTGGAGTGAAGTCCTTCTGAGCACCCTGAAGCAGAACTTCATGTGCAGGAGCTGTGTACCTTCAGCTCACCGTATGTGATAATGTATCACAACACGGCCTGGAAGTGTTGGGGTTTTTTCCAGTTGCAGTGGGTTGGCTGTAGCTGGCAGGTAAACACCCACACCGCCTCCTACCCACCGCCCCTCAGCAGGATCCGGGAGAAAGCAGGAAAAGTAAGAATACTCATGGGTTGGGTCGAAAGAGACTTTCATAAGTGAAGGAAAGAAAAAGAGCGGTGCAAGGGAAATAATGCTCCACCTCCCACAAGCAGACTGATGCCCAGCCAGTCTTCAAGGAATTGCCTACCCTGGAATGCAAACCACCCTGCCTTCTTATTCTGCTACCCTAGTTTTATTGCTGAGCGTGGTGTTACATGGTACAGAACATCCCTTTAGCCAATTCAGGTCCGCTGTCCTGGCTGTTTCTCCTTCCAACTTCTTGCCTACCCCCAGCCTGCTCACTAGGGGAGCATAGCATGAAAAAGAGAAAGCCTTGACACTGTGCAAGTACAGTTCAGCAATGGCCAAAACATTAGTGCAATTTTAGTTACAAAATCCAAAACGCAGCAGCATATGGGCTGCTATGAAGAAAGCCAACTCTATCCCAGCCAGACCCAGTACACCAATTTTTAAAATAATTTAAATGCAAACAGAATAGGCAAGCCTTTTAAGCCAAGCAAGGACAAACAAGATATCCCACCACCTTTACAGGCAACACAACTTCAAGCTTTAAGTAGCAGAACTACTGAGTCTGAGCTTCTGCCAGGTGTTCATTCTTAGTTTTGACATTTAGTTTCTGCCAGTGTTCAGAGTGAATCTTGCTACTCTACATTATTAGCTAGTTCCAGTATCAGTGAAGTAACAACTTTAGCTGCAAATCATGATCTATAATGGGCTTCAAGTAAGTTCATTCAAGGTAAAAGCAAGATAATGGTAGTCAATGCAGAGCCACTGACTGCACCAGAATTGCTCTGCTACCAGTTACAGAGGTCTAAACTGTAACCACTTCTGCAGCTTTATTTTCCTCAATGAGACCTAGACTGTTCCTTCCTTTCCAAGTAGAAAGGGACTCGGTGACTGAGCCTTTCCTTCACTTCACCTTGCACTCTAGAGGGACATCTGCTTAAATCCTTGTAGCAATGACTATCGCTCTGCTGTGAGGATGTCTTCCTTTATAGTTTCAGATGAAATACAGCTATAGCCCTTTCCTGGTTTTAATACTTCAAAGTGGTGCATTGCTCTAAAGAAGCTGATTTAAATCTTCATCTTTAAGGTATCTTTAAGCATACCAGCATCTTTTTCCATGCACTAGCTTTGTATCCACTTAAAACAAACGCAAATGATGACATTACATTTAAAGGCTTTTTTAAATGCTATAGCAAATAACGGCATCTCCAAGAATCTTCTCCTTTTTTTTTAGAATTTTCATGAACTTTTTCAAGGTATCACTAAATCCAGCCCTGATTCAGGGCTGAACCAGAATTGTGAGGAAGATTCCAGGCTGTACGCATGTCCTTAGGTCCTGTTATAGAACTGATTTTTATGCAGGCATCTTCCATGAGTTTCTAGTCGCTGCTATACAATTACAAATCTATTTAACTGGTAGTTTTTAAAATGTATTATTAGCTACTATTATTAAAGTTTACATGCAGATGAGGCACTCAGCTTTCTGATATTACATGAGAGCTTGTAGCTACCTGTTTTAATCATTTCAAGACATACAAAAAAGGTGGCATTCCTGAGGTGGGCTGACTTTAATACCATATTTTGGCATGATGTGCTTTAGAAATATGCTCTGCAACAGCAGCATGGAGGAAGATATCATAGCTTTTTTTTTTTTTTTTTTTTTAATATGCAATAGTATAAGCTTCTTTTGATGTTCTTTTGATCCAGCCACAACATTTGCAGTGTCAGATGCCTGTATTCTTACAGTTGACTCTTATTCCCTGAGCTTTTTGGTCATTTATCATGTATGGCATTTCAGTGCTCCAGTGCTTTCAGGAAGTCCTTTGTATCTGACTCTTCCTGATAAATTATTACCTGAAAAAGAAATACATGATCCATCAGGTCAAAAGATGCCTTTTCAATAGAATGACCTATATAAAAAACTATTAACAGTTTCATACAATCATCAGAAAAAGCCAAGATCAACTTTTCCATTCCATAAATTATTCTTGTTGTGATTAAGACATTTGCCATTGATTAATAATAATAATTATAATTATTACTAATACTGTTAATGCTATTACTTACCATTGCTTTTGCTATTGCCATTGCTATCGCTATCACTGTTGCTGCTACTGTTGCTATTGCTATTAGTATATCACTATTGCTGTTAATTATTAGTAGTACAATTATTACTGTTGTTATTTTGTTTATTATTGTTCTGTGACAAAAATTTAAACATTTAAAAGCTTTAAATAAATATTTTTTTAAAAACTCCTAGTGTCTTAAACCTCTTTGCTGATACCCTAGAGTATGAACTTTTCTATACTTGAAAGACCATGAAGTTTAAAGCAGGAATGACATTCTCATCTTTATTTGAATACTATACATTTCTGACAGTATGTTTAGGAACATGGTTAAACTTTAGATTATTTTTGTGGCACAGTGAATCAGGAAAGTGATTTCTCATAAAACACTGAAATGTATGTGTTTGTTCTGTCATTAAGCTCTCATGAACAAACGGAAGAAACCTAGTGTGAAATTGTCACATGAGAAACAGAAAGATGGGCTTGCCTCTGATTGAGATAAGTTATGTTTCAAATCATGTATGAAGTTTTAGAAGCAGTTATTATACACATATAAGTACATTCCCTTCCCTGATGGGCATGACTTCAAGCTTCTGGGTCTTTAATGGTTATAATGAGTAATATATGTTTGTAGTTAGAAAAATTACTGTATAAACAATAACTCAATGTTCTGTAAAAAAACATACTAAATCAATTTTCCCTGATCTCCAAATGAAAGCATGATTATTCTCACTGAAAGTATTTGAGCTGTATTAATACCTAAGTCAGCTATATAATTTTTGCTTCCTAGAGCAGTTTGCTCTTTAAACAAATTAGGGTTCTGATTCAACAGGATTCCTCCTCTTTAACAAACGCATAAGTACATCCTTACATTTTATTAACATCTATTTCCTTGAAGCTAAATAAAATAAAGAATGCTTTCCAATAGCCCTTTTAATATGGTTGCGCCTACTGGACACAGTGGGAACTAACCCAACAAAATGAGGGCCAAATTATGAAGTAATTTGAATGAAACTCCTGTTGACCTTAAGAGGATTTTTACTTGATTAAGAATAATGGAATTTGGAACCAAGTAAATATGATTCAAGAGGCAGATGAGAATGGGTTGTTCTTGGTGCAGCGAGCCTCCCATCAAGTGTGGGAGCCGTATCCCATTTCTATTCAACCTGACTGCATTTTAGTGCTTTCTTATTAGTCAAGCTGGAGGAGACAGGCAATGAGAAGGAAAGTTCTAATTAGTACATATATTTTGCTTTTGATAACTGCTCAAAATGGTAGATAGAGCATTACCTATGTGAAATGCATTTCATACATACTGCTGATTGTTACAAGAGCTTACTTTAATGAAGTATTAAATTTACATATAAAATTGGTTTCAGCAAAGTACTGAGAACTGGGTCTGCTAATAAGCTTTGTTCTGGTTGAAAACCAAACGGAACCGCAGAGTTGCACAATGCCAGAAATAGGACAATAAATATTTTTGGCACAGTTTCAAAGGTGTATAATGGCAGACATAGACATGTAAAAATATGGCAAGCTCTACAAAGATTATAAAAGAAATAAAATCACAGTTCGTAATTCATATAATCATGTTAAATAGCAGGCTCATAAACCAATTCATATAATATAATCCACATGTAAAAGTATCTGTGATTTTATTCAGTTAAAGATGACAATTATTAGAGCTCCCCTTGAAAGCAAATATATATCTTGCAAGCTGAAGGACAATGAACAGTTGCTTTGCGTTCATGTTTAATGGTATAAACTCTGTTAGTCTTTTCACACACGTGATTTTCAAATAACTTGTCAAAGACTGTGAAATTTGAAAGCATTCAGCATTTCAGAACATATTTCAGCAACTGAGTATCCTCTACTACAATTATTACTGCTTCAAGTTCAGATAATTTAGGATCTGAATTTAGTCCCTTCACAGGCGAAACTCACAACGTGATTTTCTCCTGGTGGTCATACCAGCAAAAGCCTGAAACAGAGTCTGAAGGAATTATATTAGAAGGATGTTGAAAAATATTCCCTTTCTTAAAATAAAACTATTTCATAAGATACATATAGAAGGTGTACAAAAAGCAGAATTTCTACTGTAATCACTCTGATGACCTCAGCGACTGATAGGGTTTAAGGTCGTTCCAAGCCTGCTTTGTCTACACAGAGGTGCTTAGGGAAAATTAATGTGTTTTGAATTTTAAAAACACATTTGGGAACTGCCATTTTGGAGCAGTGACCTGGGTTTCTATTGCACATTTTGGGAGTACTCCCCATATTCCAGTCATAAACTGACCTGTAATCAACCAGTTGAGCAGTGAAAAGTAAGGACAGTAATAAAGCTGTAATGGTGCAAAGGTAAAGTAAAGATGGGATGTGGAGGAAGAGAAAAACCTAAAACAGGACTTAAATTCTTTAGGCAAAACAAACTAGAATAAAATGTGCTAATAAAGGCTCAATTTCCAGCACAAGTAGCACATCAAATTGAGTCGTATTGAGAACAGGAGATTACCAGGTAATAGAAATAGCATGTAGTGAAGTCTAGGAGTTTGGCTTTAGGGCAAAATATGTATTTTTGTTATGTCTGAGTTATTTTATTAAGTAATATACATTTATCGATACTAGATCAGCTCTTTCATGCCAGAAAAGCAGGAAAAAATTACTATAATACTTTTATACTTGTTGGTGATTTCAGTTCTTTTTGGAGGATAGTAATTTTACAAATTCATTTAATTAGCTTTACTTTAAGATGGATAGATGTTAATCCCAAACGTCTTAACCTAATGTACAGTGGAAACTTACTTATTCACATTTTTGCTAGCTGCCTGTCTTAGCAATTTGTTCTTCAAAACATCACAGTCTCTCTTCATTTTCACAAAAGATCTAATACCACAGTGCACTGAGAAGATCAATGAAAAATAGCATTATTCAGCACATTGTTAATAAAATAGTGTTGTCTTATTGATGGCCCTCCTGCCATTTGTTTCTTTCTCTATATTAAAGACGTAAACAGTTTGGTGCCGCCTCTGTTTTGTGCTTGATTCATGGCTACCAAATCGGGTCCTGGGATTCCTGGAAACTTACACAGTGCAATTCTCCATTTCCTATTCTGTAAAGTAATGTTGTAAAATATACCTATCTGACATATGCACTGACAAATCATAATATTTCCTACTTGGCTTCTTTGCTTACTCTTTGATTTAACAAGAAAACTTTCAGAGCACTAATAGTCTAAGTTTGAAAATCAAGTCTCTTTAAAATGTCTTGAGCTTGGCATCCAAGAGCAGAGGAATCCATCCATACTTCTTAGGTACTTTTTTAATCTTGACCTATGTATCTTCTTTTTTTTTTTTTTTTGTATTAGGAAAATAACTTCTGACTTATGTGAATTATTTTCTCTTTTTGTTGTAATATAACTAAAAATTAACAAGAAAAATAAATCATTACATTATTGCTGAGAAAAGTGCAGGCACCACACATATTTCTAACAATCTATAAATGCATTCCTACAAACCTGTTTATTGGATAAGTCTGGCCATAAATTGGCCAGGATACAGAACTTTATATGAAAAGAGCAGAACATTGAACAAAAACATTGTAAGTCCGCAGTATTAGATTTAAAGTGAGGTAACCACAAACTCCTAAACATGTATCCCAAAACTCACAATCTTTATAATGAAAGGAAAAAACCACATCATATAACTGTCTTAGCCAGGCAATTCGGCATTTAACTTGTTTATTTTTCGGTTAAACAAAATCCAAATATCTCTGGGGAAGACAATGCTAATAACAAACATAACCACATAAGCTTTGTGTATGAAACTCAATTTTAGCTTTAGTAGGGCCTGTCAAATAGGAAATTGTAGTAAAAAGCTAATAAACCTTAATCAATTTCTATCACACAGAGAGAATGGGCAATTTTTTTTACCCAGCTTGCTCCAGAATTTCTGGTCTGAGTCCTGAAATATTTGCATATTCCTTTGATTTTACTCTTTGTTTTGCAAGTAATTTACCATACTTTTAAATGAGGAAATTCCATCTTAATAGAAGAAATCCTGCTTAATGAGTGCATTTGAGAAAACAAAGAGGATTTGCCTTTTGTTTTTCTGGTGATGTTAAGAGATTTCTTGAGTATGTGACTCCCCACTGGTAGAACTTCTGTTGATTTCCCTAAGAGCAGGAACAGCCTACTCATGGAATAGCCACCTGCAGTCTGCTGATTTTAAAACCTTCCTGAGGACACTTCTTTAGCAAAGCATGGACATTGACATCTATTTGGTAATTCGTGTATATCTAAAATAACTCTTTGCTTCTTCACACTGTGCTTAACTGGTTTTATTCCACTGACATCATCTTTTATTCCTTAACACATGCTTAATTTACAATTTACATCTTCTCTATTCTTTGAGCTTTGGATAAAATTAGACCCTAACCTTTCATTGAAGTCTAAGTGGGATGTTTTAGCTGCATGCTTCCCCAAAACTTTATTATGGTTCTACACAATTGTAGGGGTCCACACATAGTGCAGGACTGAGACCTGTTTTCCTCTGATACCTCTGTGACAGAAATTTTCTTCATTACTTGGGTATTTTTATCTATTCTTTCTCCTCTTGCCCTCCACAGCTTTTGCAGACTGGCAGAGTGGCAAGATAGCATATGTTTTTTTATTTATCATTGCTGCTGTTTTACCTGGACTGTGCATTGGTCCAGGAGATTGATCAGCTCATCTGATTTTATGCTACCCATACCTTCAAAAGTGCCAGCCAGTGCTGGGTGCTATAGTGAAGAAATCCCACAGATTCTGGCTTTTAGGGATGAGTGGACTACATAAAGCATTGAGAGGAGGCAATTAGAACTGAAAATGTTAAGCATGTAGAAAAAGGTAGACTCGTGCTCTGAAGTATTCCTTGGGCATTCAAATGTTTTCTTGCTATCTCATTGCTCTACTGAAAGTCTTTTCAGTTCTTAACTTGGATTACACTACATACATTTTCACATTCTGAGCTAAATTCTTTCTTCAGCTGAACACAAACAGCTCTTTGGCTTCAGCAGGTTTCTGCATGGGGCCATCCACCTGCTCTGTGCTAGAGTGTGAAGTTTCTGTCTTGACTGAAATAATGGAAAAAGCCTTCATAGGCTTCTAAAAAGACCGTGAAGGCAAGAGCTAGCAGCACCCTCATTCTTTACCCCAGATCTCAAACAAGAAAAATGGCCCTTCACTGGTACTCAATTGTGACAGCATTCGCAGCACAGATATAAAATACTTTCATTTGTAAAAGGGTCTGTGCCTCTCAAGCTTTTGCAGATCCACCAACCAACAGTTCCTTCAGCTCATATTCCATCTCCCACAAAGTCATTTCACCTGACCATGAAAGCAGACAGAATGGGAGGAACAGAGGTGGGAAGCCCTCTATCCACAGCTTCCAAACCACACCAGTGCCATTGGACCCAGGACACTGATCACCAACTTTTAGCCTGAGCCAGACTTGCCCTGTTACAATCAAACACTGCGAGGGAGGCATTCATCCCCTGCACACAGCCAAAACCACACATCTCTGTTTCAGAAGCGGGTGTGTTATGAGAAGTTGCTATCTGGTTCATTGTATTTTTTAAATCTTTGTCTTTGAAATGAGAATGCAGTGATCCACCCAGCTGCATATAATTAGGAGCAGCAGCTTGGCATAATAGTGTGAGGAACCTTTAATGGGTGTTTATAGGTTGAAAGCATCAGCCTCTCTTTTAAATGAAAGGAGCAGTAGAAGAAATAGTAAGTGCTAAAAGATAATTCAGAGTGCCCTTAGAGGAAGATTGGTTGTCTTTGAAGCTTCGAAATGCCAGGCTTTCAGAAGAACTCTGTGTTTCAGTATTGCCAATAAGGAGAGTGGGAAACTATTTAAAAATCTTAATCAAAAAAAAAAAAAAAAAAGGTGGCATTAGCATATTTTAGCTGCTTGAAAGGTTAAAACATTCCAGCAAAAGGGTCTAGATTGAGGTATGTGAGGCAAAAACAAATACTTCTCCATAAAATGGCTACACTAGCATAAAGAGAAATACTTAGTAGGCTTAAGGTGGGAATTTAGGGAATAGTATTTTTGTTTTTTTTAACAGGAAATACTCTTTAGGCATTTTATATAGGGGGTTCTGCATTTGTGAAGGGATAATTTGCTCTAAAATATGTGGGCAACCAGCCTAAATTCTCTAATTGAGTAGTTTGCTTATAACCCCAGGCCATTAGGTGAATGTAAACTATTACAGGCTTAGTAAGAAAATAGTCCCATTAGGATTTTTGTATTTGTATGTGGTTGTGGGTTAGCGTGACTGTTTCCAAAATGATGGCTTAATGAAAAGCTCTTTTTTTCTGAGTTTGCAAATACCCGCTTTCACAGCTTTGAAATACCCAAACTCAAATTAAGCTGAAGAGTTCTTTTTTTTCTACTAGAAAATACCAGATCAAGGGTTAACTATTAGTTCCAGTGTGAGTTATCTAGGAAAAATCAGAGGTATGTTTGCAATCTTTACAAAATAAATATTCCTGCAGAAATACCTAATTCAGTTTTCTCAATATTTCTTAAAATCTCCTTAATTTTAAGTGTCAGCTATTAGCACAGTAAAAATTGTCCTCTGTCCTATGAGAAAACGGTGGTCTTTTTGGAAGTGTAAGTATTTAGCTTTCATGCTTTGTACATGTACTTCAATTGCTAATGTTAAGATGTCACACAGGCTGCTTGTAGACTCATGTTTCTATAAGGATGGAGACAGCTTTATGTGCAGCTTCCTTTATACTGCTAGTATTAAATCTTGTACTTTTCACTGTATAATACGTCTCTCAGCTGAATAATCTATTGTTGTTCCTGTTCCCAGGCAAACTCTAGCCTATCAGATTTTATTTTTCACGGCCACTATATATACATAATATGGTAAGATATTAAGAAGAGCAAACATAGCTTTAATTCAAAATAATAGGAGTAAGTGGCCTACCTATAAACACATTAGAAGTCAGCCCTAAATTCACTGATAACTTCCAGCAGTCAACTTCCAGCAACCAAGAGTTATGATAAACTCCAAAGCCTATGAAATGAGAAAAGTCCTGTAATACCTTTGGTGCAGAAGAAGGTACAGAAAAAGTATTAATACTTGTGTCAGTGGTGCCTAAACTCCAAGGGAGAAATGTGACCACAGAGGCAGGCAGTTCTCCAGATGGAGTGAAGGAGGGATGCAGGTGTAGCTCAGCACTCCTTGGGCCCTGGAAAATATTCACCTAGCAGAAGAAATCCCAAATCTGAACACTGCCACAGTTTTCCTGTAAATTGACAAGTCTAGCAATATAACAAGAACTGGAAGGTTTAAAAGAGAGAAGCAGGGAGGTTAACATTTTGCACCCAGGCTGAGTAAAACTGAAGCAAAACATTGGAAAAGGAGCCTACACACCGAAAAAGGGTAGTATTGCAACATATAAATAATCTGGTTGCTCAGAGGATTAGAGGGAATAACACCAAGAGTAGCTTCCTATAGAATTAAGAAACTATGTAAAGGGGATTTATTAAAAATAGAATGGTCACATGGCTTGTTCTGCTTCTCTTATAGTGTCAAAAGATTGTAAGTTGTTGATATTTTCCCATGGTATCAGCAATATGAAGGATTTTGTTCATTAAGTAAAAGAGTAATAAATGGGAGATCTCTGTTTTGAGCATTTAACAAAGTTAAAAGCACTGCAAATCCAATAAAATAAAGCACAAATGAGAATAATATGAACACAGAATAATCATAAAAGTGCAGTCAGGAGGAAGCACTATGCGCAACAGTAGGTTTCTCTGTCTATACCTAGAAGATCTGAGGCAGATGGAAAGGAAAACCGGTAAAAGTCGAAAGTTGAGCATTATAATCTGAATAGGTTATTAGGACAACCGTTTAAGAAAAAACATGAAGATTTCAGATTTTTTTTGAAAATTTGATCTTGGCATCACAAATAAACGTACTTCAGACTTTCCTTCTCACACACAAATTCCCGCACAGGCATTCCCATGTCCTCATCCTTTCTGTCCCACACTGTCTGCACAGACACTGGGAACTTGAGAATTCAAGTGAAGCATCATCCTAGGTCTCAGTCCCATGGCCTGGATCCATATGATTCACAATTACAGCTGCAGACAATTACAATGAAAAGGGAAAGGCTATTCAATCCCCCTCTAAAAATGTATAGATGTAGTACAACAAGCACATCTGCTCTGGAGACATGGAACATGTTCACTGCAGATATTTGGAAAATTTATTTACTAAGCCCTTACACGTTGCCGCTCAGGATGTGTGAAATAAGAGGCTTATTTATTGGACCAATTGGAAAAAAGCACATCCCTAACGTAAGGACAACTCCTCTGCTAGTCTTAAATTATTCATCCAATAGGATGCTTTAAGATTGTGTTTTTACTTTGGGGAAAACAACATATTTTTCATTAATGTAATAACTTCTGGTGCTAAAATTTGCAAACATTAGTCAAAGGCAGATACGCAAGCATTTGGTGTGAACAGTGTAAGTCTGAATATCAGAGACAATGGACAATGAGGTCTTCTAGGAGGTGTTGGAAACCTTAGCTGTACAGAGTAGTATTTGCAGTACTTAAAAGGAAGATTAAAACTCATATGCAGACAGTTTCCTGGCTGTAACTGCAAATTCAGGTGTTTTCTTGGAGTCATGAAGTAATTTCAATTGTTCATTTGTGTTTCCTCTTCTGCCTTCAGGTTCCTGGCAAGCTTAACCCTCAGCACCATTTTAGGCTCCAGGTTTTGCCCTAGACCTGTAGAGCTGGTGCTGCAGGCTGTCTCTCTAGAGGACATTAGCAATCACCACTGAACATGGAATATAAACTGAACAGTGAACCCTGAACATAAAAACAAAGGGAAGTTTCACTAACTTAATTGAACACTCTTGAGTTTCCTGCAGTACAAAGAGGCTGTGCTGGTAAAGGTTCTTGCAAAAAGGCTGCTGCTCTGAGGACTCTGAGATCCTCCTCAAGAGCACTCACACTCTTCCCAGAAGAAAAAGCAGACTATGAACACCCAGCATTTTGCCTGTGATGGTATTTCTGAATTCTCCAGCCTCTGGTTCTCCCTACCCACCTGACCAACGGAGAAAAATAAGCACTACGATGATAGGCAAATGTGTCTCTTACTCAGTTTTGCTGCCATCACCTTTCCTATTCCCCACTTTGCCTTACACAGTCTGGCTGACTCTCAAGGTCTCTAAGACACCATGGCCTTGTAAATATGGGACAAGAGGGGGATTTTGCAGATGTTCCATTACTTGGGCAAATTCACCTTGGCAGGATTCACATCCTCTCTTCTGTTTGCTCTCTTGATTATCCTATTAGGAGTGTTTGTAAACCAGGAAATTTGGAGCAAATATTGCAAAATACCTGCAGTCAGCGTACATGTGAGGATCAGGTTTCATACACAGATACCTGAAAATTTTCTATGTGACATTAATTGCTTAAGATGTCTGAATCAAATGGTTATACTCAATCAGCCTTGGAAAGTAAATATTATGAAGCAAAATATAATAGAGGCACTGGAGACTAAATGTTGTCTAGAAAACAAATGGACATTTATTACCTTCAGAAGTTTTATTAAGGAACTCCAGATGCTGAATACTTCAGAAAATCAAACCACTTCTCACTGTGGAAAGATGGAGTTAGTTGCCTTCAGTCAAAATTGTTCTAATTTGCCCCATAGAATTAATTTCTCAGTCAAGAGGTTGCTCAGAACAAGCTAAAACCAAATAAGTGTTGATAATTTCTCAGTCTAAGAAAAGTTTAGCAAAGCAATGTCACGGAAGGGAGGAAGATTTATGAACAAATTATTTTTAATGAATCCTCCATTCCATTTCTACAGAATTCCAATTTTTGTTCCCCTGTTAAGCTTTTCCATAACCTCACTGGGGATGAGCCTCATCTCTTGTGGCAGTGGAGGAGCCCCTGGAGCAGGGCTGGTTTGTTGGTTCTGCACAGGGAGCTCAGCCTGGCTGTGCAGGAACATGCCCATGGTACACAGAGCCTTTAGCAACTGCGAACTGCTCTTTGAGATGTGTCCCATCTGCTGCTGTCCGTCTGTGATCATGTTCCACTCTTAATCTCTTCTTAGACCTTTTGACTTTAAATCTTAATGTTATTGTAGCTTTAAACTGTTCTTTGAAAATATGTTTAGGGAACAATGAATTCACAAGAGACTTGATTTTAAAAGCACAGGCTGGACGTAAACCTTACCTACTATGTAGTTGTATCATGGATACAGGAACTGTATCTAGCTTAAACCCAGGGAAGAAAGCCCCAGGATCAAAGCCAGACTTTGTAGACATATTTAATTATGTATTACTGGTAAAGCAATAAAAGCTTACAATATGGGCTCTATTCACAAAAAGGACATTGTTTTGTCATGTTCTTCTTGTAAATTCCTTATGCATGACTCAAAGTGTCATTTTACATGAGATTCATAAAGACAAATGTCAGTTCTACATGGGTGTACCAATGTGTTACAGAGTTTAATCAAAAGCAAATGTGTATGTTGAAATTGTATGTGTCATTAAGAGCATTTTTGCTCATAAATTGAAACTCCTATTATGGTCAACAGACAGAGCTCCTATGCAATAAAGCTGCAATAGGCCTTCTGCATTTCCTGAAAAAAAGTATACAAAATCATTTTACAATGTAAGTTATTAAACACAATTTTATCTAAGGGAACTATTATCTCAGAGAAGTGCTTTGGGAAGAATCTCCAAACTTCGCATTCATACTTCCATTTCAAGTATTGTCAGAGGAAAAAGTCTTCAACGACATATGGCACTAGAGACCATCCAAAGAGAGTTCAGGTTTAGTTTTTATAAGAAAAATAAAGTTAAAGTTAAAGTAGCTGTCAGATCAGAATCTCCTGCTGAAAGAATTAGGAGGTGTGTTATTGGGGAAAGAGTTGAAGGCCAGCAAAATGAGGATAGGTAGATGTTGAAGTGCTGTGAAGTAGAACACTGACAACATGCTGAACAGTAATTTTTGTAGCTATCACAGCAAGGCATCAATGCATCACAACTGTGTTGGAAAAATAATAGAAAGCTTGCTTTTAAATGCTGCCTGGTGGCAGTAGTAAACACAAATAAACCAGAATATTTAAAAATATTAATTACAGTAACACTAATGGTCAAAGGAAATAGAAATGCTGCAATAAGTCATGTGCCGTATCTCATCTCTCAGTCTATTGTCCCTCGTAACTATCCATCACCTAATTTCAGTTAGCAAGTAAATTCCCATAAGTTTTACTGTTTAAGATATAAGAGTGAGTAAATAATAGTCAGACAAAGATTACTGGGAAGAAATCAGCACCTGACAGATGAAAGGACCCAGGGCTTCTCTACATTTTTAATGGATAGTTAGAAAATCTAAAAATATCACAAAAACAGCCAGGAAACAAACTGATAGGACACGTTCAGAAAGAAAAGGCAAGCACACATCACTGCTCTTTTGAAAAATATTTTTTTGAACTTGCATTCCACATGTATCACTGATGTGTTGACTCTACAAATGAAACCAAGAGTTCATCTGGTGTGAAAGAGACACTTGGGAAAAAATAATCTTCTCTTCCCCACCAGCTTTCCCACACACAGGCATGTTCTGCTGGGGTGAAATATTTGTCCCACAGGCCATTTGTCCCATAGGGCTCATACTCCCTTTACATACCGCCACCTTGGTATCCCTGTCATCCCTCTTCTTTCATCACGTGCATTTTACCAGACTGGTGGGGTGCTTGGCAGGAGCTGTAAGGAAGGGGAAATATTTTAATCAGGGATAGTGATCTTCTTCCATCCATACAGAGAAAAATACGAATTCAGAAGGTTTTTCTTTATTCATGGAGCTGAAGATGCGACCTTGGTCAATAAAAATAATTCCTTACTGCCAATTAAGAGGTGAATTGATCCCCACATGTACCCACTGAGGACTGTTTCTTGCTTTGTACACAGCTGTTACCAGCAGCGAGTTTTCTTTTACAACCTCAACTCTTCAACAACAAATGACTGGAGTCTGGGCTTTCTACTGCCCAAAGCCAGAGAGGAGCCAGGACATGGTGCTGCAAAGGTGCAAGGCAGCATCCAGGAAGAGCTTACACTGGGGGCCAGCTGAGAGATGCTGTCACATAGACCAGAAGATTGGAGAGGTCTGCAAAATGCATCTGTCCTGACTTAAAGCCCTTTACATACGTAGGATAGTTTTGATGTGACTGGGAGTTGTTCCCATTCGAAGTATGAAGTGCCCATTCTGAAAGAGAAGTTATTGTTTGCTTTAGATGTCAGTGGCACCAGCTCTGATTTGCTGACCTTTTCTATGTAGTGTAGGGATTGATATTATTGTATCTGCGCAGAACAGTGTTTCCTTTACCTTTTTGTTTAGAAAAAATTTGCATGCAAATCATATTAGGGTTTTTTTAGTCTTTCCTTTTTTCCCTCTGAGTTAGAATTCGGTTCAGGTATATGTAAATTATCCCACAGAAAACTAAATATAGCAACGACTGAGATTAGATGAGATTGTATGATGTTTTTGTGAGCTGCAATTAGACAGCCAGCAGCTTCACTTGTAAATACCAGACTTCAAAGGATAAAAGGCCAGTGAATGCTTCCTTCGGTAAAGTGCCTTGGGAAAAAAATGCACTTTGATTGCCAATTGTGCTTGAAAATAATTTCAGATGGCTCATTGCAGTTTCATTGTAATTTTTACCAGTGCATGAGTGCATATTTTTAGGTAATGCTAAGAGGTTTTGGTTTTTCTCCCTTGAGTTAGAAAGAATTATCAAAATAGTAGGATTCTCCTTGGAGTGAAATTTCCTCCTTTAGCGAGGGACTCACCTAGGATTGTGCCTTGCCTTCAGCTGTTAAAGCTTTATTTGATGCTTTGAGTTGTGCTTATCCCTTGAGCTAGCGTTCTGCAAAGTAGTATATGTAACTGAGATTCCTATTGACCTCATTAGGTCTTAGCTCAGGTCCTGGGTGAGGGATGCGCCAGCTCTATCATGACTTTCTTCCACAGGTACCACACTGCAGTGCTCTCTTGAGGACCCCAGCTGCCTCAGAGAGAGTGTACAGTGCAGGGGGAAAGAGCTCCCTAACAAGCAAGAGAACTAAAATTAGTAAATACTAATATTCAGTTATAGGGAGAGAAAATTAACCAATATTCATGTTCAGTCATAGTTTTGCCTTTCTAAGTAGTTAAAGGAAACAGATCATATCATGAACAAATGAAATCTCCAACTAGATTTCACACAAAATGTGGAATGTTTTCTTAGCAGTACATACACCTTGTCCCCTGCATTTTTCTGCCAGGATTATTTGGCAGAAAACAGGTTTAAGATGTTTAATGGGAGAAAGTAAAGCCCTCTTGGGGTTCAAAAGTTGTTTCTGGTTTTGCTATGAAGCCTGTGTCTTTGGCTAGTCACCCAGAGCATGTCGCTGGTTTTCCATTTCTCAGATAAGGAGAATACAACTTAACAATTTTACAGCATTACTGTGAGAATTTCTAATCTTACAGAATTAGTTGTGTTATTGGTTGAAGAATTGTATAAAAGAGGAAGAGATGATGATTTTTTTTTAAATCTGCTTTTTATACTTATTTCACTGAAATTAGTCCATTCAGGGTGTTTCAGAAGAGTGATGCTATAATTAAAATGTAAGAAATAATGCATTTTATAACTTAAACTCTTAATAAGATAAATGAGAAGAAATAAAGAAAACATGATTTTATACAAATATTTTCTTATTAAATACAACAGAAGAAAAAATACTCCTGAATTACATTATATATATGGAGAATTATTTGCATATGTGAGGAAGAGCTACTGACTTTTTAAAAAGCAAAAGGAAGGATGATTCTCCTACCCAGCTTCACAGGATATATGAATTTTAATTTCATGGTAATGTTTTGTTTCTTTTAAGGAGTCTGCTTAGATTTAACTTTCCTGTTTTGCATGGCTATTCTTTTATGCTGTATGTGTATTGTATGAAGCACGTGTCCACAAAAGGGTGCATACTCTGAATTACTCTTCTGACAGAAGCAAAATCCTGAGAATTATTAGTTCTATATTAAGGTGAAAGCATTCTAAAACAAGCAAAATTCAAAATATCAGGCTGTATCCTTTATGTTTTTCACGACTGTGCCAAGGCAAAGCATGGTGGCCTGTGGGCTTACTTCAGCCAGCAAGGCAATTTGATTTGGCCTCTGGAAGTACCAGCTAATGAACAAACCAACCTGTCTTTGAGGGGCGCAGGAGCAGAGATAAAAAAGGGTATGTCGTCTCTTTCAGTGCAGTGTTGCTGTCTCCTTGCCCAGATTCTCATTTGACTGACTGACTGACTGACTGATTGCTGAAAATACATAAATTGGCCACCGTTTTAATGATGGGTTGTATTTTAATATGAATTTCAGAAAATGCAAATTCTGGTCAGAAAGTTGGATTATCACTTGGACTTAATTTGATCTTTTTAACAGCCAGACTTTATAGAGATGAAATTACTAAATGACTGCAAGACATACACATACAATAGTGAAGAGACTAGATGTATCCTATCAAACAGTAACAAAAAGCAATCGTGTCCCTGTAACAATATGAAGTCTGATACTGCAATAGAGTCAGTCTAAGCTTTACGTCATAAGAGAATTACAAACCTAACCAATAGAATTCCAGACAGACCATGCAATACCTAGGTCAAAATGAATGCAAAATAGTTTCATTTTCATAAAAGGTCCCATACTAGTAGACATATCTAATATTGTTTGTTAAGACATCTTTCCACAGAAGCAAATAAAAAATTGCAAATGAGGGCTCTTGTAGCAACTACAAATCAGGTGGTTTTGCATTATTTGCCAGCCAAATGTACGTTTGACACTCCTCAATGAGGACAGAGTATATTTCAATCCACAAAATACCTTTCATTAACCCATTTTTTCAATCATACCTGGTGTATCTACATCTAAGGCTACAAGAACATCTTGTTGGAAAACGATGGACTTGTTACACCACAGAGCACCTACACACCATCCCCCAGGCAGGTTGGACCTTTTTGTAAAGCCTTACCATGTCAAGTGCTGGAGGGGTGGGCACTTTGTGCTGCTCACTTCAAAACCAGTTCTGACTGAACTGTTCTCTTCTGCTTGCCCAGGACTGAGGATATGCTGGCTGGAAACCCAAAGAACACAATGTGTGCAAGAGTGACCAAGCTATGCGGCACCAGCAAAAAACAAACTGGAGTTTTGTAACAGAGTTATAATGGCTTCCCTGTATCTCTCTTCTGGGCATCGTTAACTTCTCTTATTTACTGTACAGGGAATTCCATGAATTCTCAGCTGGGGTACTCAGTATCACCCAATCAGTAAATTGAAGAAGTTTATAATACACAAAAGAAACAGGCTGGGGAGCAATTATGAATGTACACTACCAGTGTGACAACCTGAGGTAAGAAACTGTAAACTCGTTTTCAACCTGCTTTAATATAGGTTTAACAGTCAGAACAAAAAAGTTTTATTATTTAAGCAAAGTTTAATACAAAGTTTATATTAAAGCTCTGTTTAAATAATAAAACTTTTTCTTCTGATTGTTAAAACTATATGAAAGATGACTGAGAAATATTTTTATGCTCTTATGTTGGCCACCCACCTGCCAGTGTCACAAACGACTTTACTTTCTAGCAAAATGTCAGCTGTCAGCACTTGGCTGAAAAATATTGACAGTAATGAAAAATGCATGCTAGAATCCCACGATATGCAATAGTTAGTACCACTGACAAAAATACTTTTTTTCCTTTAATTATTTAAATACTGGTTTAGCAGTGTTGGTTTTGCGCCCATTTTTGACTTATTTTGAACCTTGAGTTGGATGACTCAACTGACGGGATATCACTTCTTTTTCAAGAAGATGGAGGCTCATGCAGGAGGGAGCATGCTATCTTGATGATATCATAATATATCCCCTTAATTTCCTTAAGAAAAATATTTCACTTGAATACACAGAGAAAGTGTTTTCAATAGCAGAGCAAGAGAGAAAAGTCACAGCAACTTTGAATAATCCCTAGAAGGACCTCCTCCTGCCTGCCTGCCAGCAAGAGTCACAGATTATGCCTCTGTTAGCAAGTGGTGCAAACAAACAGTGCTGGGACCTGATCTGCAAGCCCTAGCTCAGTCCCATGGGCTGAGTGCTCATTTGTAGCTGGTGTGCAGGAAGATACTGTCCAGCTTAAGTCATCTGAAATGAATCCAGGTGTGCTCTGAGGTTAGCCTACTGTGTGGAGCAAAGTAGGAAAAGGCAGACAACCATAGTTATTCTCCGCAGAAGCCTACCAAACTGCAACTCTATGGTAGACACACCCACACAAATTAATTTTCTCCTCTATCAAATGAATCTCAACATGTGTCCACCACCTCATGTAGAAATGTGGGTTTCAAATGACTGCCAGGCTGTAGCCCTCCAACCACTCAGATGAACTGCTTCACCTCCATGAATAGCTCTGGTGGGGCACCCAGCCTACCACTCAGAGAAGGAGTGGAGCCAGCTTATGCCCCAAATCCTTGTTTATCCACCCACAACCTCAGCTCACATGTTTCATCTGAGACTTAAATAGCACTGAAGCACTTATTTCCATATTGATGTACTACTGCTTACTCTGCCTCAAGTATGAGACGAAGCAGAGACTTGATTTCATTTCCATTCACAGCATCAATGAGATCAGTACTAGAACAGTCCAGTCCCAATATCTCTGTTCTGCATCTACACTGAAATATGTGCTGAAAACATGGACCAAGGATGACCAAAAAATAATAAAAATCTAATAGAAACTCCATGCCTTGGGAAAATGAATAAATTGATCTGTCTAGATTGTCAGACAAGATACAACTCAATTATGTTATTTAAAGTAGCTCCATAGGAAACAATAAAGACTACTGCAGAATACTTCACTCAACAGAGGAACACAAAGCAAGATCTGAGAGCACAGGCAATTTCAAGGATATGTCTAAAATGCAATCAAACGGAGGCACTCTTGAGCTGCCTTTAAACTCATTAGGCTTGGATGCCATTGGTAGCAGAGACAGGGTAGCAGGGTGCTCAGCATGGAGTAACATCAACTCTGTCAACAGATGGTGTATTTACCCAGGTTTTTGATGGGTCATGCATGTAATCCACACCTGGCACTGAGCTGTTAGAGCTACACCCCTAGTTTGTTTAAAGGTCATTAGAGTGTGACTGTATGAGCTGCAGACAGGGCAGTGTAGATATTGTTACGTGCCCTGACTTGAAGGGGGGTGCAGAGTGGGAGGATGCTGTTTGTGTTTGCATTCGTGCCATGTAGCCTAATGAGTCACTCTGGTTGCCCAGCGAGAGATACTTTGCAACATGTTGTCTCAGGGCCGGTTATACTGAGACTGTAAAGAACTATAATCATAGGATTTGCTAATGGGCCTCGGTTGTTTTGTCCCTGACAGATCTTTTTGTAAATCAAGTGCTGATACTGTTGGCAAGTCAAGTATAGATCAAAATATTTTTTCTATCATGAATAGCTAGGGCCATGGTATTATCTCAGTTGACTGCTACAGTCATCTGCTTTTCTGGTGAATCCTTGTTTCTTTACATGCAGAAAGACAGCTGTAATAGATTCAGAAAAAAACATAGCTTTATTTATCTTGTTAGTGTGACCAATGAGGGTGTTAATATGTTATGAGGGGTGCAAGAAAAGGAATGGAGTTCAAGCCCAAATGCAGTGTGTGGTCCAAGCAAGAGCAAAGTGTGAAGTGTCTTGTGTGGTTAATTTCTTACAAAGATTCCCTCAGTACTGCAGTTGTCATTACCCCAGGTGCTTCATCTAACATCCCTGTCAGGCAGTGGGTCGTATAATTCATAAAACTCTAGCATCTCAGAAACTGTGCTTGCTAACAACATGCTTGATTTTGATCTGAGGTCTGGATCCCACAAAGATCCTATGGCAAATCGCACCTGCATTATTTCTCCAATGTACAGCCACACTTCTTTGTTCTTCTGCAGTATCATCTCTGTCTGGTTTTGAAAGTAGCTGTTCTCAGGTAGCTGGTGAACATTTACCAAAGCAAACTCAAGTAACAATTTATCTTCCCTTGCTTTAATTGATCAGTATTTTCAACTTGTGGTAGAAGGCACTTATTCTAATGGGTTCAGTAACGGAATAGAAATTTTTACAGAATGTTTTTCACTAGCTGGGTCTCGTCCCTGTCTTCTAGACTGAAAAAAATTCAAAAAAAGAGATAATTTATATGGTCTTTTAGAAAAGAGAAATTACATTCCAGATCCTTGGAGAAACCTCCTCAAAATGTGCAGTAACTTTTATGTGAGACCAGAGTGACTCCACAACTGTTGTGATATTTCTCAAAGATAGAGGGAAAATTGCTGAAACATTTCAGTACCCAAACTAGATCATTATCAGTAACCAGTTTCATGCATTTAGCACTCAGATGAAACGTGAAGATCATAATATGGAAAAGCTTCCTGCTGAGATTTTCACATTGCTTTGCAATAGAAAAAGATCATTTTATTCTTCAGTAGTTTGACAACAGGCTAATAGTCTAGCTGAGCAAAAGAATATTCATATGCTTTGTTTCATACAGAACACTAAGGGGTTTTACCTGGAAAACTGCTAGTAGCAGCCCAAGGTAAGCCTAGTAGGACATTGTTCAGAGGTCTGTCAGAAGAAAACTGCCAGGAGATGATATAGAAGATAGGGAGATGGAGATGATGGAGATGATGGAGATGATGGAGATGATGGAGATGATGGAGATGATGGAGATGATGGAGATGATGGAGATGATGGAGATGATGGAGATGATGGAGATGATGGAGATGATGGAGATGATGGAGATGATGGAGATGGAGACAGATGTAAACTTTCCCCAAAAAATTTGGTCATCAAAAGTCATGATCTGACCAAAAATGAGCTGTGCATAATCACCTATTCCAGCAGGACATCCAACATTCAAGGATTCACAAAAGATTGATGAAAACTTAAATGGAATTTTTAATGTACAAACTAATTACACAAACCTATCTGTACAACAGTACATTTTTTTTCTTCACAAATAGTTTGTAAATTAATATGTGAACTGAGATTAAGTTAATGAAAGCTAAATGCAATTTTAGCTAAAAATTATCTTAATTTTAAACGAATGTTTAGTTTCAAAACATGATACAGAAAGTGCTTTTACAGAATATGAGAAGGCACTGCAACATGTTTTGCATGTAGCATGCCACCCACCAGAATAAAAACTATCACACTCTGGTTTTGTCATCTGAATTGTGCTAGGGAATTTCAGCTTTTTAATAAGAAGCATGTCATATATATTAATCTCAGGTGGGTTTTGTATATGGCATTTGCACAGCAACTGAGTCTCTTTAAAGGGAAGCCCCATATGAGTCATGCTCCTGGACTCCTGAAGAATAGACAGAGTTAAATACTAGGTAAAAACCTGAGGGAGACAAATAGATATGACAAAGTGCTGTTACCCTTGGAGCAAGATGTAGCAATACATACAGGTCAAAAGGATACTAGATCTCAGCTACATTATTTGTGATTGCAACAATCATAAATAGGGTAGGAGAAATGGTGAAATATATATATCTGTCTTTCTGATGTGGCATAAAACTGACATCTTGCCCATTTCTTGACATTAAAGATTCTGCTGCTAAGTCTGCGCTGGGTTTTTTTTTTTTTTTTTCAGATATAAAGGGCTATTTTTCATGGAGCAAAACAGTAAATTTCATGAAGTAACACTGCATTTCATAAACAGATATTTTAAGAGACATTGTCAACCAAATAATGCTTTATAAGGAGCTAGAAATGATTCAGTGCATGTCTGAAAAACAACTTTTATTCACTTTTAGCTCTTACTAAAATGTTGCTATTCCCTCTATGAAGTTGAGTGGCTGCAAATGTGAGTCAGGAATCCTTTGTCCTACTTTTTCCTTCTCATTCATGTTTCTGACTGGATTAGTCCCTTTCCAATGGTTTAGGATTCTGTCAGGAGAAACAGATCACAAAGATCAGCAGGGATAGGACAGACAATAAAAAATAGAACCCTCTTTCCTTGATGAAAATTATATTGTTTTCTCTCAAAGACATCAAATCCCTTCAAACCAAGTCATCTCCTCCATTCTTGCCCTTTCTCTTAAACTTATCTCATACAAATTCCTAAGATACCTGTGGTTCCATACATATGTTTAGATAATGGGTCATACATAACTCTGTAAAGGTAATATAATCAAACACACAGATGTATAATCAAAGTAAGTACTAAAATGCAAGACCCCATTCACTTGCCCACCTTGCTTTGTCTGAAGCTGGTAATTAACTGGTTGGTAATATTCTCTCTCAAGCATTTTCCATACATGCCTAGAAAGTGACAAACTGGTACAAATGTGGAATCAACATTTTTTACAGAGTTTTTTTAACTGACCAGCTCATGAGGGTAATGAAAGTGTTACAGTCTTTCCAATGGCTGTTGCCCAACCCCCAAGAGTTGGACAAACCCCTGAATTTGGAATGACAACTCTGACGCATACCAATTTCTGTTTTTCAGATCTTAAATCAGAATGGATAAAATGATCTCTGGGTTACATTTGAAATAGTTGTGTGGTGTGGCTGGGGACCAATCAACACTGAAGCGTAGCCAAAAGTAAATTGGGAAGACACTGAAGCTAATGCAACGTGCCTGTTGGTCTGTGTGAAGACTATACCACAAAATTCAGTTAGTCCCTTGACCATATTTCCTTCTCATATACAGATGAGCTTTGGGGCCTTTATGCTTCCTTCTGAAAATGTCTTGTTTATTCCCAAATGAAAACCACACTTTATTCTAGAGTTCACTTTTCCCTGCTTTGGGCAGTAAAACAAACCTCATGGAACACAAAAAGCAACCCCTCTGGCCAAAACTCAGAGAAACCAATCTACTATGCATTCACAGTATCCCAGCATTGGACAAAGAGGTGGATGAAGAAAAAGTCATCAGAGGTGGGATTGCTCTATGTCATGCAAGAGCTGAGTGTCTCAGTATGCCTTTTGGTACAACGTGAATTGTGGCAGCTCATATGCTCCTTGAATACCTTATTGGAACTGCAAACATGTAACTACAGATCTACAGATAGGTCTCCCTAAGTTTAATAGTCTGTGTCATGAGCAGTGCTGACTTCATTTTGTATAAAATCTCACTTATTCCCTTTAAATCTGTTGCTTGTTAGGACTTGCTTCTGATAGGTTTCTAATGAAAAACCCGTAGTGACAATGAGTAAACCTACAGCAAACTGAAATTATAGTCCATGCTTTGCTTATTTGTTTCTGTTAACAAGAACACTCAGGTCTCTCAACACCGTAAATTCAGTAACTAACAACCCTGTGAAGAAGTTATGCTATTTCCAGTCTTCCCTATTTTCCCCTCACCTGGATGGCTCATCCACAGGTCACATCTTCTCTTTAAGCACAGACAGATTTCTGCTAAGTGGCTAAAAGTAACTAGCAGAAAAACAAGTTGACTTTTTTGTTCAAACAAACTATTAAATCATATAACCCAATTGCAGGTACGTAAGTCAGATCAGATCCCAGACATCTGCAACTGCACTGGGGAAAGGGGATGAGCAAAACCCAAAATGAACAGAAGGGGTCAGAGCTGGTGGAAACAAGAGAGAAGTCTGTGCCCTTAGCAACAGGCTCACTTCTAGATCTGATAGTTGAACTTTGATGTTCTTCTCCTGTTAGTAAATAGTAGTATGCCAGCCCCTGATGACAGTAAATATGCTGCTCCCCTGTGCTTGGTACCTGAACAGGTCCACCCTGTATGGTTCTAGGTATTGATAGGTCATGGTGGGAGGTTTCTGGGGTAAGGACTGACCATTTACTGGTTCTTTAATCCAGAAAACTGGATGCAAAGAGCTATTTCAAAAGGAAGTTATGATTGAAAAGTCAAGCATCCAGAACCTGGGAACTGACAGTTTTAGGGTGATTTATGCAGCCTTATCTCACCTTGCTTCACCAGCTCTGATTGCACTATGATGCAGTCATGGAGGATAAAATTCTAATCTCTGTTGCTGCATGAATAGCTGAACTCATCCAGGGCAGACATGAGTTCCTCTGGAAGTGGCATAGGGCTGTGCAGTTGTCATGGTTTAACCCGAGCTAGCAATACAAACATGGTAGCTGCTCAGTCACATCCCTCCCCACCCTTCTAAATAGGGGAGAGAATCAAAAGGGAAGGGAGAAACTTGAATTGAGATAAACACAGTTTAATAAAATAATAAAATACTAATACACTACTAGTAAATACTTATATAAAATAGAAATAGAATATAAAACAAAAGATACTCAAGTCAATTTTTCACGAACTCTGTCCACACTGAGCAGCCAGTCCCGGGAAGCAACACCTGGTCCCAAACAGCCAATTCCAGAGAGACAAAAGAGGGAAAAGGCAGAAATGCCCAGGGACCTCTGTAAAATGGCAGGATGGCAAAAAGTACGAACTAAAGGTCCCAGACAGAACTCCCCAAAATGGGTCTTGCAGAGCAAAGAGAACAGAGACAGACAGAGAGAAAGAGACTAGAAGATCCCAATTCTCCTTATATATGCAGCATGACGATAATGGGATGGAATACTTACTGATCAGTCTGGATGTCAGTCAAGCTTTGCCCCATCCATGCTCCCATTTCTCAATGCCTCACACCTGTGGGTAGAGCGCTCAGAGTGTCCTTAGCTCTCAGACCAGAGCAATTAAAAACATTAACTCTGTGCTGGGGTGTTCTCTCTTGTTTTTAAACTAAGTCTGAATAATGACCATGCTAGCTATGGGGAAAAGGGGAAAAAAAAAAAAAGTTTCTAACTGCATGATGAAAATTAACTCTTTTTTACTCAAAACAGCACAATAATGAAACTCTGATATCAGTAAAACCCCAGCTATTTCCTGGAGAAGTTAAATGATGCTGGCAATGCTTTGTGAAGCAAGGGAAGGTATGGTCTCTTAGGATAGATGAATGCTGCCTTGATTAATATAATTCAACCTCTGCCTTGCTACATAACTTCCATGCAATGCTAAGCACAACATTTAAATCAGCTTTTCTTATTTGGTTACAAATTGTTTTTTTCACATTAAGGATTTTGAATCACATTTAATATTTTGTTTTGCAAAGCGGTAAGTAAACAACAATGCTAACTACCCAAAAATTATCAACTCAGCATCCTCCATGGGGCATACAAATGCATGCAGATTTCATATGTCCAGTCTTTGGGATCTAAGTTATAAAATGGAGTTAAATCTTCATTTTAGAGAGTCATTCTGAGAGTTAATTTGTTGACATTTGTGAGATATGCAGCAGTGGGAGTGAGAAGAACCATAAATAGTCTGGTCAGAAAATTACCCAATCTGTATTTACCTAGAGTCAGAATCTTGCATGATAAATATTGCTCAGAGTCCTACTTGGGCAAGATAAACTCACGGGCTTAATTAGCTGATCAGTGAGTAAACACCAGCTTCTCTCTGCCTGGGTGAGACAGGCCTACAGTAAATGTACTCAGTTTGTAATGCAAACCTCAGTTTTGGTGTTTCCTAACTTTCTGCATTTTTTTGCAACCTTCTCCTTTCATTTGTAGTACACTACAGCTTAAAAAAAATTGCCAGCTCTCATTGCCTGGTCACTGCTTCAGTTTTGTTGATGTGGTGCCAAGATATTTTTACAGTATTTATTCAGCAAAGTGAACATGATCAGAAATGCTTGACAAATAATTAAAATCCCAGTGTGATAAAGAGCATTTCAGAATTATTTTTAAAATGCTCTGAAAATTTGAAGTACTGAAGTAGTTAAAATCCTTGTCAGAAAAATAAGAAGAAAGCCTGAAGGACTATGCTCTGGATCTCTGATAGATGAAAAAATGAATTCCAGACTGCTTCTCCACCTGTGTTAGCATTTTGTATGGAAAAATAAACTGCTTGCAAAAATGTATAGGGAAGCAGGAAATCTGGAGTCTAAAATATGGCAACATACACAAACCTTTGCTTTATAATTGTGCACACTGTAGACCATCTGTCTAGCAGTTAAATATACTCCCATTTAAATGAGTAAGTACATTTAATGGGCAAAGTATTAAGATCACTGAGGGGTGAAGTTTTATATTTGCAGTGTACAAATGCCAGAGTGGAACCACTTGTACATTCTCAATACTACACACTTTAAAAATAACTAAGAAAAATTACTACTTACCTGCTGCATACCAAAAACTGGCTCTTTTTAAGCAAATCATTACAAACTGGAATAGATTGGATTGAATTGAAAGCCTGATGGTCTCATGGTCTCCATTCCAGAAGTATAAACCAGGCTGAAAATCAGCTACTGTTGTTGTGAACTCTTTAAATACACAGAAAGTGAAAAAAGACGAGGAAGAATGGTTTAATTACTTTACTTGGAGTATTCATTGTGATTTCAATCATCTTTTAAATAAGACAGGACTGGAGGGATCTTTCCTAAACACCTTAACTAATAAGTTGTCAGTGTTTAAACAACAATTACTATTAAAAAAAAAATTATATGATCAAGCCATATGGCTAATATAATTGATTTGTTCAGATTTTAAAAAATTATGAAACACAAAGCCAGAACAACAGCGTAATGTAATTTACAAATTTAACTAGAGGTGATTCGTTCTATTTACTTCGACAACAAATAGCATCTTCCTAGTGTTTAAAATTAAGTATAATGAGGGAAGGACCGTGTTGGGTCCTAAATAGACCTGACCCGGAAAAAAACTGATTTCCGGAAGACTAGAACAGCGGAGTCACTGGGTGTTAACCAGAGGGAGTGTTGGTAGCGGGAGCTTAGGAGAGACCCGGGTCTGTGGGGGGAGGCTGAGTGCTCCTCGGGGGCTGCGGTGGGGCGGAGGCCGGGGTCAACCCCCGCCCGGAGCAGCTGCCGCCTGGGCCGGGCCCGGCGGGTCCCCTCGGGTAACAGCTCGGCTCTCCGAAATCAGGCGACCCCTGAGCGGGTGGAGGCTGTGCTCACGAAGCAGTACCCAATAGGCTCAGCATCGGGTTTCTGGGCGCTTTTTCAATTGCTCTTGAAACTTTGATTCTATCCGTAATTTTTAAGAGTCGCTCACTGTCAAACCAAGCTGGTCTTTCCCCTTCTAGTTGACTCGCACTCAGCAAAACAGACAGAAGCCATAACAAATTGGCCCTGGAAAATGTATTTGTTTGTGTTTCTCTACTCTGAAGTTTTTCAGATCCTTTCTTAGTTGCCTTGACGGTGCATTTTGTCCTCTGCCTGATTACTGCTACGTGGAGGTTTCTCGATGCCAGCTGAGAACGGCAATTTTGAGTCTGGGCTAGCAATAAATTGAAGTTTGAGAAAGGAAAAGCTTCATTTTACTAACAAGATCAGTAGCCTGCAAAAGCTGAATCTGAAGAAGGAGTCTTACCAGGTACCTGGTCTGTGCATGGGGCGGGGGAGGATTTACCCCGCTCAGAATCATACCATGAGCACCCCAAAGATGCCCCTGCTCTACAGAAAAATACCCCAAAACGATTTTACCCATAGAATCATGTTTATTTCTTTGCTTGTTTCCTCGTACCAAATGGCTCTACTCCTGATGACCGCCTCACGCTAGAGGATAAAGAGTTCAGCCTCTGAATGCCAAGAGAAGTTGAATTCAATTAGGTAAAAACCTCATTTGGGTACTCTGGAAACCGTAGACATAGTTTAACTGATCACTCTTCTGAAATTCACTCCCATCGCTAATCAGTGAACGTCTCATTAAGGTGCTCTGAACGCAGTTTTAATAGTGTGTTAATAATGCCTGGCCATTGGTTAGGAAAGTAAGGCTTTGGACCAGCTGGTGCGTTTGGAAGAAACCCATCGTTTTGTCCGCCCGGGCGCGGGGCGTGGGAAGCGCAGGCAGGGCAGGCAGGCAGAGGGGCTGGGCAGCAGCCGCTGCCCGGGGGGCTCTCACGGGAAGCGCGGAGGGAGGCAGCTGCGGCGCCGGCAGAGCCGGGCACCCCGGCCCACGGGCTGCGGCATCTCACGGGTGGGAAGGAAACAAACGAATGATCCGCTTCGGGCAGGCAGGGCAGCCCTGCCTGCTTTGTATCCCGGGAGGGTGGAAGGGAATAGAAGAAGATTTTTTTAGGAAAAAAAAAAAAAAAAAGGAACCTCTAGCCAGAATCTGTCCCTCACATCATTTTATGAATAAAACAACTGAGATGTTGTTGGGTTGTTTTCTCCCCTACCATGAGAGTCTTTCTTGGTGAAAGCAAGGCACGAGTGGAAAAGACGAGGGCCTCTTCTGTCGCTCCGAGTGTCCGAGGCCTCCTTTCAAACGGCACCGCAAGTCTGCGGGATCGGAGGCCGGCGATAATGAGAACCTGCGCGACGACGATTGTCTGTGGCTGTGAAGATCACCCACGATTAATGATTTATCAGGGACTTAGTTTCGCTCGCTCGGATCCAACAGGCTACACAAGGCCTTCAGAAATTGCTTTTCTAGTTATAAAATTGACTTCCCTATACCTCGTTTCCTTGGCTCGTTACTATTATCATCGGGGTTTAAATTTCTCTTTTTAAACAGTGTAATCTTTCTTCGGTTGTGCACCCTGGAGTGAAAATCAGAGCATCATTTTCACATAAAGGAACTGTCAGCTCTCTCGTATGAATTGCTACCCCTCACACCCTCTCTAAAACACTACCCTTGACATCCAAGCGTGTGGAGCGCGGTAGAGATATATCGTTGTAATCACAAACGTCATGATTGAGTTTTGTGCCGGAAAGCCGCCGTGTAAGGGACCTCCTCGGAGCAGAGCCGTGTGGAATAGCCCGCACCAGTCGGAGTGGGGCCCGAACACCCACAACCCCAAAGCGTCCCAGGCACCCGGTCCTCCGTGCTCTCCCGCCCGGGAAGGGCCCTGCCGCCGACAAGCGTTCGGTGAGCTCAAAGAGCTGTGTGGGACTGCTCCGTGCCCCACTGCGGTGAGAATACACTCCCACGCCAGGGGTGGGCGCGGGCCACCGCTCTCGGCCGTCGCCGCCTCCTCGGGGTTCTCCACGTTCTCCTTCGCCTCCACTTTACCCTTCCCGAGACGCTGTGCCCGGCCTCTGCCCTACTCCGGGCGTGCTTCCCCGGGGGGTTCCCAGCAGGTGCGGAGCTCACCGAGGCCCCGAGGCCGCTGCTCCCCCGGGGCTGCCGGGATCCGCTCCCTTAGCTCACACCGAGGTTTTACAAAGTTTCTCCTTGCCGCGTTTCCCCGAGTTAGTTTCCTGAACACGGGGAGCCGGCTGTAGCCGGGGGCAGTCTGCACGTGTTCTCCTCCCTGCCTGTCCGCTTGCTCCCTCCGCGTCTAGTGTGTGGGACAGGGGCAACATCACGAAGTCTGCTGCCTCCCTGGTAGTCGTGATCCAGGGCTAGTGGGGCTGGAGGCGAGCTGGCCGTTCTCCCCTGAGCCGCAGTGTTTGGTTTGGTCACCAAGAGCAGCTGAGCCGGTGCCAGAGGAAAAAGGGAGAGCTGGGGAGGAACGCTCCTGCCGGGAAAGGGGACAAGGCAGCACATAAAGGAGAGCTGCAGTTTCCTGCCCTGTCTCGTAAGGAAATCAACCCAAATCATTAAAAATATATATACTTTCTCGTCATGGAAAAGGAGAGTCGTTTCTGTTTTTGTCATTTGGTAGGGATTAATTAACACGAAATAGCTTCTCCAGATGACGGAGCAGAAGCGGGAGGACCCCTTTCTAATCACCCTTGAGTTCAATATTCAAGGCAAAGACTCGAAAACCTTGTCCGTCCCTCTCCGATCTGGCACCCACCAGCCAGAGGGGCTCCAGTCCACTGCCCGGCCACGCTGGCACCGGGCCAGCCTCGGTCGAGGGATTTTTAAGGGCGACTCCCGCATTCACAGTGGTGTTCCGTCGAGGCCTTGCTGGCAGAGGCAGGCGGCAGAGAGGACTGCGACGTTTTGAAACGGTTCCGACACGTCTAAAAAGTCCCTGTGTGCCCGGGAAAGGCGACCGCTCCCGGGCCTAATGACTCTAGCTGCTATTTCAAGTCCTCCTGAAACCCTGGATCGGTCATAATCATCCTCCTACTGATCTGTGCGCTCCTCTTCCATTAGCACAGACTTGTCGAAATCCATGTGTGTCCCTGATTTCTCCGTCGCTTCTGATGGTGCTTTTCTTGCTGATTACTAACTTCAACCCGTTAGAGGTAATGTTGGAAGCCTGCGTTATTAGCTAGCCTTAAGGTAATTAGTACTTCCCCCTGCCACTGCGCCTATTGTACAACGCAGCATGTAAAAGTCGAGTGTCAGCCCCGTGCATCTAATATTCCTCCTACAAAGACCACTCATAGATAATGAGTCAGGAGCCCTAAACGGAGTCCAAGTAAAGGACACTCACTAAAAGGCTCTCTTTGAGAACAGTAATTAATTGCGTCCTCGGAAAACATTAAGTGCTCCCTCGAAACGACTTGCTGGCTCTCTCCAAGAGAGTCAGAATTTGCTGGAGAATTAACGGGAGCGTTTCTAGTCGAGTTTTGCCTACTGTTGTTAAAACACGCACATACACACACACGCCCGCACCACGGTGCAGCGGCTTCGCCTTTCTTTGGTAAACATTGTTTAAATAAACACCCTGCCTCGGCTGCTGCAGCCAGCGCTGCTCACAGCTTTAATAAAGGCACAGAGAAGACCAGAACCCGCGTCCAAGACTGCTGCTTAATCCAATGAAGGCAATTTCCGAGGATAATTGCGAACATGTTTTAATGCATATGCATGAAAAAGGATTTTTTTCCGAGAGACCGACTTTACATGCTTATGTAATTGATTGAGGCGCTGACCCGCTATTCAAAATGTTATTTGAGAACCATCAGAATGCGTAAACTTGCAAATTGCCCAGCTTGTATCTGAATTAATACCTCATTCATCATCATTATGGGTTGATAAGTTAATTTAACCATTTCATTCTGCCTTAATGAGCTATAGTTAAATTAATGCCACATAATATATGAAAGTAACATTTAAATAGAAGCACTGGGCTGAGACAAACAGAGGCTGCTGCTATTTGGGCTGGAATAACGTGACATAAATCTTTTCTTCATTACAGGAGCCAGTCTGTTCTACTAGCAGTTATGAAGTATTTATTCATTCACTTTCTTTTCCGAAGTTGCTTTGCCAAATAACATAGGTAAATTATGTGCGCTTGTAAATAATGCCTCGGGATGTCTTTATTGAAGTCAAATGGTGAAAAAAAAAAAAAAATCATCTCTGTCTCTAGCCCTATAAAGGCACCAGCCAGACAAGAAACGGCACGCCCCAGGGCCAGAGCTCGGGTTGTTTCCCGCGGCTCCTGCCTGCAGACTGTCCCCGCTCAGGCAAGGCGCGGTGGGCCTTAGTGACAGCGGTGGCAGACCCTGGAGTCCCCACGGGGCCCGCGGTCGTTCTAGAGCATGTGGACTGTGAAGTTTTTGAAGCGCAAAGTTTGTTTCTCCCCTAGATTGTGGGAGGTGGGG